>NC_056729.1:86872898-86930398 GCF_019279795.1 Protopterus annectens | reverse complement strand
AGGAGCCTCAATCCTCACCACTAGCACCAGTGAGGGGCGTGCACATTGGGAAGGATAACAAGTACACACACAGTAAACTACAATTTCCCTTAAGAGTACACAAAGATCACAGTCAGTCAGTCTGGGGCTGGTTTCTCCCATTCTCTCCAGATCCCCAGTAAGACTCCCCACTGACACAGCTATAGGGTACAGATCTCACCCTAGTGGTCACGCCAAAACCTCCAGTACCCTCCCTGTCCAGACAGTGCTTTGTGTCCCTGCCCAAGTAGCTGACACACACACACACACACACACACACACACACACACACACACACACACACACACACACACACACACACACACACGCACTTTAAGATACGAGTTATATACAAACACGCAGCCACTCCTGGGGAAGGCTGACACAGGTTCTCCAGCTATGCCCCTTTCTGCCCAGGCTATAAGGTAGTAATCCACTGCCACCAACCACTATTTATCAGCTTCTAATAAGACCCTTACCAAAGGGTATCCGATTTTACTGTGCAATATTATTATCCAATTAGAAAGTGTGACGAACAGCAACACTATGGGAGTGACTTTGTACAGTATCACCAAATACATGCAAGCACTCTAGAGCTTAAATTATCTCTACACAAAACAGCCACAGTTGAAAGGTTTAAAAATATTTAATAATAAATAATAAAAACGCAAGACAATACTTATTACTTCAACACAATGACATTACAAAGTTCAGAAATCACAGGAAACTTTTAAAATAATATTGTAGGATAGTCTGACATAAATGCAGAAAACAGCTAGACTAATCTTAGTATTTCTATCTATCCCTAAGATAAATACTAAAGTCTAAGATCCTATTTACACACAGTGCAAAGGCAGAGTGCTGGTGAGTTGATGTGTTCAAGTTCAGACAAAATTCAAAATGCTTAATGCTCTCTCTCTGAGAAAGTCTTAAATTGATAACACAGTATTGCTAAGTCATTTCACATTACATCATTCTTGACACTTCTCTGGTTCTCAAGCTAACAGAAACTCAAAATGTACATTTCTTTTTGTAGTCTTGTACCTGCCCGGAAGCCACAGCAATAAAAGACATTTTACATGTAAAATCTAGTAATTAACTCTTGTCCTAAGATAATAGAAATAATTCCTTAGTCCAGACATCCTGTCTCCAAGCTTTGAGATCAAACAGTCATAAAATGTTTTACTTATTAAGCTTTCTTCCAGCAGAGTGCACTGTGGTTACATTTTTGAAGCTCAGAACATGCAGTTTAATCTTAACATATAGTTCTCTTTACATTTGTAGAACAAGACTGTGGGTTACATTAATATTTACAATTGACATAGAATTATTTACAAGATTCTATCTGGCTGGGCTGGCAGCCCCTCAGTTTTTCACCACCACCCAAGAACTTAAGCTAGTTTTTCAAGTGACCCTTGAGAAACGCTGCTTGAAAGGGTTAGGTCTATCTGAGTATACCTTACCCCATTCCCTGTCTTGAGAGCCCATCTGCATTGCCGTTGCTAACCCCACTGTGGTGCTGCACTGACATATCATATGCTTGCAACCCTAGGCTCCATTTTAGCTACTTGGCATTTTGCTGGCCGGCTCAGTGTAACCATGTTAGGGGATTGTGATCTGTAACTACAGTGAATTTCCTTCTATACAGATAAGGCTGGAGTTTCTGCAGTGCCCATACTATGGCTAGGCATTCCTTTTCTTCAGCTGCATAGCATTCCTTCCTAGGTTGGAGCTTATACCTGAGATAAACCACTGGGTGCTCTTCTCCCTCTGAAGAAATCTGGCTAAGTACAGCCCCCACCCCATGGTTTGAAGCATCCACCTGCACAACAAATTATTTGCTGTAATCTGGACTGGCAAACACAGGGGGTCCTCCCAAAGCTTCTTTAAGCTTCTGGAATGCCTGCTCACATGCTGTGGTCCATACTACCTTATCTGGCCTGTTTTTTCCTTTTCAGGTCTATGAGGGGAGCAGCTATGGTACTATAACTGGAGACAAACTTTCTGTAGTACCCTGCTGTGCCTAAGAATGCCCTCACCTGCTTTTTGGTAACAGGTGTAGGCCATGGCTGAATGGCTCCCACTTTGCCAGGTTCTGGCCTGATCTTACCACTCCCCACTCTATGTCCCAGGTAGGAGACCTCTGCCATACCCAGCTGACATTTTCTCAGCTTAATGGTCAACCCTGCCCTCTGTAGTCTGTCCAGCACCTCCCTGACATGCTGAAGGTGCTCTTGCCAGGAATGGCTGTAGATGGCAATATCATCTAGGTAAGCAAGGACAAACCCTCTTGCTCCTGCTTGGCTATGATCTACCAGCCTCTGGAAAGTTGCTGGGGCATTTTTCATCCCAAAGAGCATCTTTGTGAACTCATACAAGACAAAAGGAGTCACAGAGGTTGACCTCTCTCTAGCACTGGGAGTCAAGGGCACCTGCCAGTAACTCTTGGTAAGATCAATGGTGGTAAGATACTTAGCCCCACCCAGCTGCTCTAGGGCCTCATCTGTCCTAGACATGGGGTAAGCATCTGACTCTGTGTGACTATCTAATTTCCTGTAGTCCACACAGAACCTGGTGCTGCCATCCTTCTTTGGCACCAGCACCACTGGGGAGGCCCAGAGACTGTTGGACTGTTGAATTACCTCTAGTTCCAACATATCCTGTATCTCCTCTCTCAGAGTCTGACTCTCTCAGGCACTTTATAAGGGGCCTGCCTAATAGGCCTTTGGGGTCCTGTATCCAGATGGTGCTGCAACAGGTTGGTGGACCCTGGTTTCCCAGTGAACATGTCCCCAAACTCCTGTAACACCGCTCGGATTTCTTGAACCTGGGTAGGAGATAGTTGCTGGGACATTGCTACCCCTTCCACTGAGGTGTCAGTTCGAGCCTCACTGAGGAGATCAGTCACCAGATCTCCCTCAGACTCCTCCTGCAATCCACTGCAAATACTCAGCACAAGGGCCACCCTATCATGATAAGTTTTCATCATGTTAACATGGTACAATTTGTGCTCCTGGCTCCTGCCTAGCAGTTCTACCATGTAGTTAACATCACTTACCTTTCTTACCACCTTGTAGGGTCCCTCCCAAGCTGCCTGCAGCTTGTTGTGTCTGACAGGAATGAGAACCATTACCTGCTTCCCTAAAGCATACTCTCTAGCTTGAGCATTCTTATCATACCAAACTTTTTTTTGCTGTTGGGCTTCTGCCAGGTTCTCCTGGGCCAAGTCCATGAGTTCCCTGAGCCTTGTCCTGAGGTTTAAGACATACACCACAACAGACTCCTTGTGAGATTCACGCTCACCTTCCCACTCATCTTGAATTAAATCTAGAGGTCCTCTCACCCTATGCCCATACAGCAACTCAAAGGGTAAAAAACTGTGGATTCCTGGAGAACCTCTCTGTAAGCAAACAACAGATGGGACAAATATTTGTCCCACTCCCTCTTAAACTGGTCTGCAAATGCCCATAGCACTGACTTGATTGTAGAGTTTAACTTCTCAACAAGACCATTAGTCTGGGGATGGTAGGGGGTGGTCTTCAGGTGCTTCCCCCCAACAGTACTTTGACAGACAAACCAGCAGGTCTGACATGAAAATGGCACCTCTGTCAGTCAGCATTTCTTTTGGGAAACCTACCCTGCTGAAAATCTCTAACAAAGCATTTGCCACCTTTTCTGCCTCAATAGAGGACAAAGGCACTGCCTCTGGGTATCATGTAGCATAATCTACTACCACTAGGATATACTTTTTCCCTGTAGTACTTGGGGTACTCAGAGGCCCCACAACATCCATAGCTACCCTCTGAAATGGCTCCTCAATCACAGGCAAAGGCATCAAAAGAGTTTTCACCTTGTCTCCTGCCTTGCCTACCTTTTGGTACTGCTCACAGGTCCTGCAGTACCCTGTTACTTCTCTGGAAATTCCAGGTCAATAGAAGTTCTGCACAGAACGTCTCTTTGTATGTTCTATGCCCATATGACCTACAAAGGGAATATCATGGGCTATGTCTAAAAGCTCAAGATGGTATTCTCTAGGCACTACCAAATGCTGTATTCTCTCACCTTCTAGCCCTCCATCAGGGGTCCACTCTCTCTACAGTAACCCTTTGTCCTAGTATACAGATTTCCTCTTCCCTTGAGAATCAGGCACCTCACTAGCTACCTGCCTTGTAATGTAGGGTCTGAAAGCTCAGCCTGGCTCAACTCTCTCTTTATAACCCTTCCCAGCTCCCCTTCCACAGGAAGTCTGGTATCCTCTGACAGCGGTACCTCACTGTCAGCTTGGGTACTACTACTCACCTCTGCCCTTGCAGTCACTCTGTCCAAGGGAACATCAGTACCCACAAGCAGCTGTGGTTCACATTCAATCTGACTGCTTCAGGGTAGCTCTGTCCCTGAAGTAACCACCTCACCGGTCTTGGCTGCAAGTGTGCAGTCTGTCTGGATCTCCCCCAACCTACCAGACCCACATGCTTGTCTCCAAGCCTGACTGTGTTTAATTGCATGAGCACTTGGTACTGCATTATCAAAATCATTCCCTATCAGGACACCTGCAGGGATATCCTCATACACACCTACTTGCTGGCTTCCCTTTCCACCCTCCCAGTCAAGGTTAACCCTAGCCAAAAGTATTTGCAATGGGGTCCCTCCTAAAGCTCTGACTGGGAGTAGACTGTCCAGGCAAGTAGTGCTCCTCTGTAACCATTGCAGGCTTCACAATGGTTATGTCATTGGCTGTCTCTCTCTTAGCAATGGCCTCTTTGCCATTCACTATGATAGGAAATTACCTCTGGTGGTAGTTGGTACCCTGGTTGTCTCAAGACAATCTACTACTGGCATTTTGTCCTTCCCATTTACCTGCTCTCTCACCTTTTGTTCCCCACCATGCCTCCGTGGACTTCTATATGCTACATGGCCCCACTGTTTGCTTTCCAAACATTAAACCCTAGGTCCTGGATGTGTACCTGGACTAGTGGCTTCCCCTGCTACTGGAAGATTCTGTTGGGGCAGTTTTGGCTGCCCACCATGGGTTCCTTTAGTCCCATGAGCAGCTCTGGGTGTCCCTTTCCTGTGCAGTGATACCCTGATTGCTAGGTATAGGTCTCCCTTCTTCCCAACTCATCTGAAGTAGTGCATTGTCTATCAGCTAACCAGATCCTCATGTCCTCAGGCAAAGTGCTAAGGGCTTGTTCCCTCACCAAAAGGTCTGCCAGCCCTTCAAAAGTGATGACCTGACATCCACTCACCCACCTATGAAAATAAATGCTCAGTTCAGCAACATATTCAGACACACTTTCATTTGCCTTGCGTCTATGTTCACAAAACGTTTTCCTATAAGTTTCAGGTGTTAGCTTAAAAAATTATAATAAACAATTATTTACAGCATTATAGTCAAAACAGTCAATGTCAGATAATTTGGAATGGAATGTACATTTACAGCTTTACCATGGAGTAAGGGGATCAGGAACCATACCCAGAGCCTTTGATCAACATCATACTGCTTACATACCCACTCAAACATATGAATGAAACTATCAGACTTATCCCCCTCTGTAAACTGTGAAAGAAATTTACTGACATTTTGTGCTTCTGGTGTCCAGTTACTCCCTTCTCCATTACCTCTATGGCTCTGGTAAAGAGTCAGCATCTCCTTTTCATGCTGCCTCTGCCTCTTCTTTTCCATAGCTTCCATTTCCAAATGCCTGGCCTCCAACTCAAGTCTCTTTAGCTCCAGATGGATTTTTAAGTCCCCTGCAGAAAGGTTGAGCTGTCCATTCTCTGAGTGTAGTACAGCTTCATAGCCAGTCTGATCATCTTCCTGATTGTTATTTTCTGATTCAGCTGTGACCAAAGCTGCAATAATGTCTACCTTAGTCAAGTTTCCATGCACCAGTCCCTTAGCCTGGCACATCTCAGCCAACTGGTTCCTTGTCAACTTGCCATACTTCTCTGCTGACATGCTTGCCTGCTCTCCCTAACTAAGCTAACAAAAGAAGTCAAACAATTGTGATCTGAACTCTGAATATTCACTGCATGGCTGATTTAGAGTACAAAAACACCTTCAGTGATCACTGTCCACAAGCTACCGGAATTCAATGTCCACATCACTACAACCCAATTAGTATGTGATGTGGCTAACTCACCACAATCAAACAATTAATATTTGATGTGGATATCCCTCCACTGCCAAACAATTAATATGTGACACCCATACACTGGCCCAGTAATCAAGGAGCATCAATCCTCTCCAATAACACCAGTGAGGGGTGTGCACATTGAGAAGGATAACAAGTACACAAACAGTAAAGTACAATTTCCCTTAAGAGCACACAGAGATCACAGTCAGTCTGGGGCTGGTTTCTCCCTTTCTCTCCAGATCCCCAATAAGATTCCTCACTGATGCAGTTATAGGGTACAGATCTCAGCCTTGTGGTCAAGCCAAATCTTCCAGCACCCTCTCTGCCCAACCAGTGCATTGTGCCCTTGTCCAAGTAGCTGACACACACACACTTTAAGATATGAGTTAGATACAAACACACAGACACTCCTGGGGAAGGCTCCCATGGGTTCTCCAGCTATGCCCCTGTGTGCCTAGGCTATAAGGTAGTAATCTACTGCCACCAACCACTATTTATCAGCTACTAATATGGCCCTTACCAAAGGGTGTCCAATTTTTCTGTGCAATATTATTATCCAATTAGTAAGTGTGACGAACAGCAAGACTATTGGAGTGACGTTGTACAGTATCACCAAATACATGCAAATACTCTAGTGCTTAAATTATCTCTACACAAAACAGCCACAGTTGAAAGGTTTAAAAATATTTAATAATAAATGATAAAAACACAAGACAATACTTATTACTTCAACACAATGACATTAGAGTTCAGAGATCACAGGAAACTTAATGCTGTAGGATAGTCTGACATAAATAGAAAACAGCATGACTAATCTTACTATTTCTATCTATCCCTAAGATAAATACTAAAATCTAAGATCCTACTTACACACAGAGCAAAGACAGATTGCTGGTGAGTTGATGCGTTCAGGTTACATAAATAGAAAACAGCATGACTAATCTTACTATTTCTATCTATCCCTAAGATAAATACTAAAATCTAAGATCCTACTTACACACAGAGCAAAGACAGATTGCTGGTGAGTTGATGCGTTCAGGTTCAGACAAAATCCAAAATGCTTAATTCTTTCTCTCTCTGAGAAAGTCTTAAATTGATAACACAGTACTGATGAGTCATTTCACATTACATAATGTTTGATACTTCCGTGGTTCCTAGGCTAGCAGAAACTCAAAATTTACATTTCTTTTTGTAGTCTTGCACCTGGCCAGGAAGGCACAGCAATAAAATACATTTTAGATGTAAAATCTAGTAAGTAACTCTTGTCCTAAGACAATAAAAATAATTCCTTAGTCCAGACATCCTGTCTCTGAGTTTTGAGATCAAACAGTCATAAAATGCTTTACTTTATCAGCTTTCTTCCAGCAGGGTGCACTGTGGTTACATTTTGAAGCTCAGAACATACAGTTTAATTCTAACATATAGTTCTCTTTACATTTGTAGAACAAGCCTATGGATTACATTAATATTTACAATTGACATAGAATTATTTACAAGATTCTATCTGGCTGAACTGGCAGCCCTTCATTTTTTCACACACCCTATGCTGTCTACACATTTCATTAGCATTCTCCTCCATTTCACTCATGATCTACTTGATTTATTGTCGAGATCATGGGATGGCATGGAGCTGAAGCACCCACATTTTAAACAGTAATGTCAAAGCTGATCTGAAGGCCAGTGTAGAAAAAGCAGTGGCAGCTGTAAGCCATGAGGGTTTTTATAATCCAGACAGATAACCAGACATGTGCAGTGTATAGCTTTTCAGAAATATTGTTGAAGTACTTGACTGTAGCTGGAAATTAACCATGTGAAACTGAGCTGAAAAACATTACTGTGGCCTTTATTTTTTATTATAGTCATACTTTTGAAATGCACGGAGGTAACAAAGTAGCTATAAGTGCTGGGTACATTTACTCATTAGTCTTGCTTTGTAGAACTAATGAGATCTATGTGAAGCAAGTCAGAATACTTACCTGTGGTGACTGTATGAAACAGAGTTGAAATTCATTCAGTAGTCCATCACAATCAGATGTCTGAGGGATGTATATAGTCATAGGTTCATAGGTTTATACTAGGCCAATGACCACTAGGGCCCTTATAAACCTAACTTTGCAACCGAAATGTGACCCATAAATTTTATTTTTGTAGGTGGTGATTTACTAACTCCCTCTGTCCAACAGAGACATAGTAGCCAGACCAGGGGTAAATTTTCAATTACCCATCCATTGGTTCAAGTTGCACTTAAATAGGGATAGGGAGAAACTCTGCTTTACATGGATGGAGAGCCTGTTCCAGAGAATGAAAATTCTCTGAGAAACATATCTGTCTCTCCAACATGTCCTGTTTGTGTCACAAGCAAAATTTGGGTATTTTAATCTAGTAGCTCTGATGCTGTTTGTTTTGCAGATGTGCAAAAGGTTCATCAAAATAGGGTCCAGAGATACCTTGTATGCCAGGCAAAGATCAGCTTCAGAAGTCTGTATGATACCAAGTAAAGAAACAGGGTTTGAGATGGTCAGTGTAGGATATTGTGTTTATTACCTGAATTCTTTTTGTAAGTAACCTTTATGGATGTTCCATTTGCTGCATGCGTCTGGTCAGGTACAAACTAGGCTATATGGTAGTAATCTACTGCCACCAACCACTATTTATCAGCTACTAATATCGCCCTTACAGGTGCATTATACTGTATGATGGGCATGTTGAGGGCCAAGTACAGTGGTATGATGACCTTTCTGGACCCAGATGCCATACCCTTGCTTAAAAGTTCAGCAACAATGAAGGATTTTCTTACTACCTTGGACATGTTGGTTGAAGGCTAGATTACTATCTACATAAATTCCCAGATCCCTGACTAGTGAATCAATGTTTAAGGGTGTTTTATTGATGTCATAATTACCTGAGGAGGTAGACTTTCCAAAAGGTACTACCATGCATTCCTTGATATTGAGTTTTAAGTTATGGCTTTGGCACCAATTGTTTGTCTATTTTAGACCTTCCTGAAGGGTGTTATCATCTTGAGGGGATTCAACGACTGCTCCTCATTTGTAATCATCTGTGAACTTGATTAGCCAATGGTTTTTGACATTGGATTTGACAACTGAAAAGCAGATGCCAAAGAGGAGAGGGAACAGCAAAGAGCCCTGGAAGACTCCACTGGTGACCAGCCTCTTTGTGGAGGTGGCTTCACTAATTGTAACCTATTGTGTCCTATCAGTGAGCCAGCTAGCTATCCATTGTGTTATAAAAGGGTTTATACCTAGTTCCATAAGTTTATTGACAATGCTTGAGTGGGGTATTGTATCAAATATTTTAACCAGATCTAGGTAGGCAGTATGCACTGTTTTCCCCACTCCCATTGTCTTAGTGACCTTTTCAAAGAAGTCCACCAGCTTCAGTAAGTTTGATCTTCCTTTGACAAAGCCAAACTGGAATGGGTACAGTGCCTGGAGGTCTCCTGTGTACCTGTTGATAATTTCTATGAATATTCTTTCTATGGCTTTGCAAATAAGACTAATGGGTCTGAAGTTTCTGGGATCTGTTGAAGACCCTCCCTTATGAAGGGGATGGCCATTTCAGTCCTTCTTTCATGTGGCATAAGGCCTGTTTTAAGACTATAGTTAAATAATGACTCCAGGAGTCCTGATAAGTCACATTTTAGGCTATTTAAGAGGCATGCTTGGATTTTATCAGAGCCCATTGAGGCTATGTTCTTGGCCTTAATGACTGCAGCCAGTACACGGTCCCTAGTCATAGTTGGAGGGGTTATGTTTGAGAATATTTTTGAGGAGATGGTTGGGGGTGAGAGACAGGTAATGTTGGAACTGAAGTTGTCCACCAACAGGTTCACCATATTGCCATGTGGCACCATTAACCAGCAGATCAGCATATTGCAGTGTGCTGCCCTTGAGTTTTCTGACAGAGCTGTAGAAGGCCTTATGGTTATATTTTACCTCAAAGTTGGCTTTGCTTGATCTAATTAGCCATCTTAGGTGTCTATTTATTTTGATGAGAGAGTTTCTATCTTTATGGGAATTACATTTCCTGATTTTTGCCATAATTTTTTTTCCCTTTTGTTGTATATGCTGCTTAATTTGGGATGCCACCAGAGCAGTTTGTTTCTGGGGATAGTTCTGGACCTCTATGGTGCCACTGACATGGTTGTACAGAGTTTCAGAGAGCCACACTGCATAGGCTGCTGCTGTTCTCTGGGTTTGGAGGGGCATTGAATTTTGACACACTATCACTTAATAAAAGATAATTTGCTTTGGAATAGGTCTTAACTGTTACTGATTTTAATGGGATTACTGAGTTGATATTGATTTTGAAGGAGACAGCTTTATGGTCGGACCTTACCAGAGAGGCTGAGACATAGGAGAAGGGTTCAGCATTCTCCCATATTTGTGAGCATAAGGTCCAGTATGTTGAATCCTCTAGAGGGCATATTCACTCAAGGATATTTGTATTTATGAAGTCCAGGAGTCTCTGTGCCTGTAGATTTGAAGCTGTGTATGTTTCCCAGTCTATAGAGGGGTAATTAAAGTCTCCCATGAGTAGGTTGTTAGACTGAATGATAAGTATCTCCAGTATATCCAAGTATGCTTTGTGAGTTTCTTGGGACACGGGGGTGACCTACAGCTGACTAGGATATGGTACGGTATTTTATCTGTGGTGATCTGTGCATGCAGGAACTCCAACATGTCATGTTGTTTGACCACTCTAGAGCTATGTTTGTTACTGATATATATTGAGACACCTCCACCTTTAACCCTTGTCTGTGCAGCTACTGATCTAAAAGTGTGGAAGACACTGAAACCTTGCACTGCCAGGATACTCTCTACCATTTTAAACCACGTCTAGGTAACTGCACCAATATTTATCCCCTATGATGAAAGTCCTGAGAAATGCGTTTGTTTGCCTTAGGGGTTCAGTGCTTGGGGCTGCACTGAGAGTGGCAGTCTGTGTGGTGTTAGTTGTTGTTTTTTCCATGTGCCCCTGAGCTTGCTGAAGCATAGCTTTGATAATGGGTGGTCTAGGCAATCTTTGTTCTTTAGGATGATTGCTTTTAAGTGCATCTGCATATGTTAGTCTATGTGTGTGTTGTGGGTGTTGTGTGCCTGGTTTCTACAACCTGATGTGCAATTGTATACGCAAGTTTAGTCTTCTGCTTCATTGTGTAAGTACACCTCTCAGTTGTCTGCTTCTTTAAGGATTAAGTGACTTTTAGTAAAAATGAGACAATTGCAACATTATCTAAAAATGCCCATATCTACCAAGTTAAGAAATTGCATATTCATGCTGTCCAGTCCTTTGATTTGTGAGCTACAAAGAGGTGGCGTATTGGGGTTAGAAGACTATTAAGGATGCTTTGTTGGTGCAGACTAATAAAGGTGATTTATTGGAGCAGATTATGCTAAACATTATCAAATTCTACTAAATTTAATGTTTACACAATGCTAAACTCTAATAAATCTGTAGATATTGCCACTTGACTCTCAACTAGCTGCTCTAAGCTTGTTGGCACAGAAGGTATTTGCCCTATATAGCCACTGGACAGGGTACAGTTTTATGGACAGTTATAAAGAGAAAATTTGCTTTCTATGGGGTTTGCTATTGTACAGGGTACTGCTAACCAATACAAACATGCAAACTTTAGAGCAGCATAGAAAAAAAGCAGAAAACTAACTAATGAGTACTCTGGCCAATGAAATGACTACACTGTTAATCCTTTTGTGTATTTCTCAACTCAGATAGATCAGGCAAATGCCTCCTACCACAAGATGAATCAGCCCATTCCTCCTAATATAAAAATACAGTACATGAAACGCAATAGTCAAAAATATAAATTTAAATGCTGAGGGATGAATCCTGTGAGTGATAGTAACAAACCCCTTTTGTTGTTGTTTGCTCAGTTTAAACAGTCATTAATCAATATTTTCAGGGATATTCTCCATTTGTGTGAAGTAAGTTGGAATTCATTTTGTGGCTATTGCATGTTTTTGCTATTTTTTACCACAATCAGACATCTGAGATGAACATAGTTAACAATGTGGCCATACTTGCTTGGTACAAGGGCTGTCCATGGATAAAAAATAACTCACTCTGCTGCCATGATCAAGTTAAATAGCTATTAATTTGGCTTTACAGGACTAGTGTGTATTTATGTAAAGCAAGCTGGAATACTTTACTATGGCAACTTTATCATAATCAGACATCTGAGGTTTGCATGGTCAATAATGTGGTTGGAACTCATGATTACAGAAGCCATCTGTAAATAAAATGACATACTCCTACTGTTTTGTAATCACTTTTAAAGAGTCACTGATCTGGCATGGCAGGAGCAATATTAAACAATGTATTTTGTTTGCTGAAAATGGTCTAAAATGATAACTGCTATGGCTTATGAGAATATGTACATATGTGACCAAAACCAACTTAGAAAAGCAATTCACTGGTTCCACACCATAAGCTCCATACCTCCACAGGAATAACAGGATCAAAATTATTTTGAACACACTTTATTTCAAACACAAAGAAAGTTAAGCACTTTCATCTACTACACCAAAACAGAGACTTCCTCAGAACCAAGTTATTATTCCCATAAACACCTCTTATATAATAGGTGTTATTTATATTCTAGTTAATTAGACAATTTACAAATTAAAAATTTTGTAATTAAAGTGAGCCACACTCCTCCATAAACTGACAACTTAAAACATTTATGTTAAAAGTATGAAATGTTGAAGCTTTAAAAAAAATAATGTGTTATATCCAGAGCTGTCTTTTTTAACACTGGAGCCAAAGGAATGTTCTCATTAATACCTGGTGGTGTGTTAGAGTTTAATTTTATTATCCAAAAAAGTTCTCTTAATTCCAACTGGAGCTCCCACTACCCACCTTGGGCATTTAATGGAACTTGTTCTAAGATCCCCAAATTTAAATCTAGTGAAGTCTTGACACTGTAATACAGTGAATTTATACAGTGAATTATTCACATCCCCTTTGATATTGCATACAAATATTGATAGATCTTTGTTCTAAGTTTTCTTTCTGACTTACCTATATAATAACTGCCACAAGCTTGGCAGATTGAGATGTAAACTACACCCTAGCTGTTGCAATTTCCTTTGTACAAATTAACCTTGTATCCTTTTTCCTTTAATACTATATTATTAAATTCAAGGATGTAGGCACATTGCCTGCATGTGCATATGTGCCTATGAGAGCGGAATGCTGCACTGTATGTAAGAGCAGCAAGCTGGCCATAATTTCCGTCACTTTTCATTTCAATCACACCTCAGCATTTACACAATAAATGGTGAGCTTTGATCTTCAGGGCACATAGTATATAAAAACAACTTATTTTGCACAACAGCACAGCATGCAACATTACTTACTCATAACACTTTGTTCTCTGGTTGAGTTTGTGGCTGTGGTTCCTTCAAGTTTAGAATCTACATGACCATCCCATCTGTCTCTCTAGGTCTCTCTCTCTTTCTTTCTCTATCTGTAGGTTTTATCTATGTGCACTTCTACCAGCAAATCAAAATCATGTCATGGTTGAATTGGTGTTTCTATAATTTGCCTGTAGATAAATGGATAGGATAAGTGATGTCCATGTGTGTGTGTGTGTGTGTGTGTGTGTGTGTGTGTGTGTGTGTGTGTGTGTGTACTTTGTGACAGACAGGGCAGACTTGGTTTGGCAGAGGCAGTGTCAATGCATGCATGTATATTCCTACTTTTCTCTGTGAAGACCCACAGTATACATAATTCTTCTGGATAGCATTAAAACAATTAATGAGTAATAATATTCAAACGTTTGATAGAAAATGCATCGTAGAATGTCTAGACCTTCAGAACTTCTGCAGACCTTGTAACCCCCACACACCTCAGCTGTATAAGGACATTTTTTCACATTGCATGTAGAGTCTCCCCATTTTTAACCTCTGCCCTAGTCCCACCCTACTCTAAAGCCAGTTCTGCTCAGTGGTGTTCAAAGAAAGTTGCTATGGATTATATGGACTCTTGAGAAAGTGTAGTCATTACGTCATTAACTTTTCCCACAAACAGATCTCAGAGGTTTGCAAGAGGGTGGCTATAGCATGTCTTTTTTTTAAACATCTTTATTAACTCATCACATTTTAAGCTGTATCATGAGTTTACACAGATGAAAATAGATGAAAAGAAATTATAATAAGTTTACATTGTTATTGTCAAGTAAAACTTTATTGAAATTCAGGCCAGAAACAAAAAAGAGCACAGCTGAATGAAATTACATTCCTCCAAACTCAAGAATAAACATAAACACAGAAACACAGAAATCATGTATAAACATAAACACATAAACAATATACACATACACAACAATGGAGTCCAAGCTATACAAAGGCACAGAAGCTTCAAAGGCCATGCACAATGCACACAATACCAGTAGACAATTGGGTCTCCACCATCTGCACACAGTACAACTCTCACCATTGTCAGCCCCTTCAATACACCAGCAACATGGCTAGATATTAAAAAGAGAACATCCCAAATCTTAGTCCAGTTCCCTCTGACCCAACAAGAAACCAGATACGATCCAGCACACAGCACCAGCAGGCACTTCGATCTCCACCATCCATGCCAAGCCATCTCAACAACATCAGTCCATCTCCACGCCAGCAACATCTCAAATTCCCAGTCCAGTTCCCTCTGACTGACAAGAAAACCAAATCTGTATAAGCACACAGCACCAGCAGACAATGTGGTCTGCACCATCGAAGCTCCACACTCAGTGCAACTGTTCACCCAAAGGCCTTTACAGCCATACCAGACCAACCACTCCAAAAATATCAATCCAAATGATCAACCAAGACACTGCGGCTGCATTCAACCACACACCCAGCCCTACAGCCACACTATGGACTCCAACAAACACCAAATGCAGATGACAGACCAAGAACTCCTACATAAACATAAAACATACAACGGGGCCAAAGAGGTCACTGCCTCACAAGGCGCAGGCATCGTTCCCATCATGCAGTATATATATATATATATATATATATAAGTCCAGCATAAAAATATAAATCCTTTGTTGCCCCTTAATAGGATATCCAGGCAAAAAACAGAATATAGTCAAGCTAAATAGCTATACTTAAATTTATACAGTGCAGGATTAATCCAAATAGCATGGCAGCTTACAACACAAATAGTAAACAGGCAACAACCAAACTGGTTTCACACCTTGGCGTCATCAGTGAAGTAAAGCATCCTTACACTGCTCCCATTTAAATAGCTATATATTTAAAGTAACACATTCCAATTAATACAATTCAAAGTGTGATTACAAAAATACCATTCACATTCTAACCTACTTATACATACATAGATACATATATCATTTTTTTAAATATATACACTAATACATATATGTATATTCATAAGAACATATTCCAAAACATAAATAAATAATACTCTAGTGCATATCTATATTATAATGAAAGGCATACACAAATACCCATGGCCAAGCAAATATCCTAGGTATTCAATAAGTTCTACCTACATAACTGCTATTAACCTTACCATTCAAAATAGTGCCTAAAGGGCTCAAGTATAACATATATACATACAAAATATGTGTGCATATATTAAACCACATACCATAATCCCGATGGATAATACAAATAATACAAACACACACTTCCATACTCTTCATATAAGCATATTGCCAAAAATACACTATAATAAATGAATACATTACAAATGTTTATTTAGGCCAGGCCTAGAGGTAGCACCTAAGTTAACTATCCATAGCCTTTCCTTCCTATCCAAAATCCTATGTTTATCCATATCAGGCAAATTTCTACCCCAAACCAAATCTATCCCAACAAATACAAAATGTGCCAAGATGTGTTACATCTTATGTTTAAAAAGAGCACTTCTTGATCTTTTGCAGTTAATATCACTAAGATGCACCACTATATGATTTTTAAAGGGTCTGGACGTCTGGCCAATGTAAAAAGCCCCACACTGGCAGATGGCCATATAAATTACCCATTCAGTACGGCAAGTGATCAAATATCAAATTTCATATACCTTAGGGCTATTAACTGAAGTAAAAGACTTAGATCTAGATAAGACCTTGCAATAGACACAGTTCTCACAGCAAATGCGACCTTTCAGGACATCCCCCTTGTTATCACGTATATCTAAATTCATCCTTTTATACCAAGAAAGGAACTCCCTGCTGGACAACTTATCCTTAGGTAAGAAATGGAACTCTCTCCCTTCCAAACTAAGGACAATGTCAAACATAAACCACCTCAAAATTCAGCTTTACACCTACATCTCCTCCAAACAGAAATGTAACTGCATTCTCCCTACCTAGAACTCTTTAACAAAATCCCCTGGGAGGGTATCCTCCTGAGTTCCTAAGCACATTATAGCTGGCTATAACCTTCTATAGCTAATTCCCATACGATCTCTCACACTCTGTAAAGATTGTAAATAGCTTTTGACTTTGTGTGAATTTGTTAAAATATATCTGCACGATATTTTTCCACTATTAGCAATATTGGTAACGCTTTGTATTATTTGATATGTATTTGTACTTGTACTTTTATTTTTATTGGACTGCTATCTTTACTGTAATCTGTTTCATGGAGCTTTTCTCCCCAGGCCTGCAGTGAAAATGGGCTCTCTGGGACAAGTGGACTTCCCCGGTAATCAGACTGGATATATATATATATATATATATATATAGAGAGAGAGAGAGAGAGAGAGATATGTTTACTCCTTTTATCTCTTTCACAATAATTTCCTCCTTTGTTGGGACTAGATTTTGATTTCTTTATTCTCGTATTTGGTATTTTGGCCCACTAATAACATACAGCTTAGTAAAGCCTTATTATATCTAAGTAATTCAGATCTTACATTCCATCTCAAAAGAATTATTTCTTTAGTTACAGCCTTTTGTTTCCCCAACATTTTTGTCAAAGTACTCTGTAGGATTTTTTGAAATCTGCCAACTCGTAGCATTCAGAAAACATGTTCTCAATTCCCTCTCTCTTCCCCATTACACCTCTGATATTTGCTATCTACCTGAGAAAAAAATCCTCTAAATTCTACTTGGGGTATGCAAATACCCATGCAAACAATTCTATGAAAAAACTAAATGTTCTATTTTTTGTTGTATATATGGGAGCCTTAAAATGTCTTCACATTAGTCTTTTGTAAATTGCTTTTTTGTTAGCTTTTACCAATCTTTTATAAACTCTTCTGATTGAGTCTTATAGTTATCATGCAATATTTTATATCCATTTTAACAGCAGCTTCTATTCTAGATTCAATTAAATATCTACCAAAACAGGTCTTTCACATAGTTCTCCCCTATCCATTTCTCTTTGACTATACTCTCTCAATTCCTGGTAAGGAAGGTTGGAAGAGCTGCTGGTGTTAATCCAAGGGGGTACAATATTTGAAGGATGGTCGAAACTGATCCCCTCTAGGTTTTTGGATATTAGCAAAAACCTTTTTCACTCCATAGTGCCTTGCTTAGGCAATGCCAAACTGATAAACCTCACAACTTAACTTTAATAGGTTTAAGGAGGGTATTGGGTGTCTGCATGTACTTTTGTTTGACAGTTTTCAATAAAACAAAAATTTCTGTAAGATGTGACATAGGCTCAAATGGAGATGACAAAAATGACTGTATAAGAGATTAACCTGCCAAACAGTACATGCATGTAACACAAAAGCTGGAACTAGACATTTAACAAAAAAACTGTTATACATAAAAGGTGAGAATAATAATTTTTCAAGAATATGATCCTCTCTGTAACATATTTAAATGTTAATGGTCTCACAGATAAATACAAAAAAGAAAGAGTAGTGAACTATATTATAAATGTAGACTGCAAACAGTTATGCTACCGGAGACACACTTGGAAAGAACTGAACATATGAATTTGATAAAGAAAGGTTTTCAGGATGGTTATTCAGTGATGGTTATTCAGTGGAATACCTGGGGCAAAAGAAGAGAGGAGTACTTATATTAATTACAAGAGGAGCTCCAATAATAATAGAAGAGGATAAAAAAAGACAATAATGGTAGATTTGTAGCATTAAGGGGCTACTGGCAAGGGAGGAGGATTACACTGGCATGTATTTATATTCCACCAAAAACTGCTATAATGGAGCTTATGAAAATTCTGGGGAGAAATAATCAGCTTTCAGTGAGAAATATTACTTATAGATGGGAAATGGAATTTGATTAGCAATATTGAAGATGTGTCTGTGTGTCCCAGAAAGGAAAATATAATAAAGGAGGGTAGACCTTTAAAGAATTTATGAAAATATTTGGCATGGAAGATGTGAATTCAGTACTAGGAGTTCAGAATGAATTTACATATAATTCCCCAAGATACAAAAACTGAGCTAGGCTGGACAGAATTTACATTTCACAGGAACATGTGCATTTAATTGAAAGTCTTGATACACAACCAATAACTATTTCAGATCACGCGGCAATAATAACTAAAATAAAAACACAGGTAATGAAATAAAAATGAGACACTGGTGCTTCCCCATCTGTCTGTTGATAAGAGGAATTTAAGGAATGGGTAGTGGAAATTATTCAAGAGCTATTAGAGAAGACAGAAACTTCTGAAAATATAGCTAGAGAGTGGGATAAAATTAAACTGGAGTTTAAATAGGGTGGAAATAAAAGAAAGTGAGATATGGTTAAAAAGTAACAAGAATTATTTAGAGGGATTGACAAATGTTAAAGTATTTAGGAATATGGATTAAAATGTTAAAGTATTGCAAAATAGGGGGAATATCACTGAACAAGAAGAGGAGCAACTGCAGAATGCTTAACAGAAAAGAAAGGATTACCTCGATGATATGCATGAGTTAAGAAAGATTGCTGTTAAGTAACTGTCTTTGATAATAACTCTAGAGCACTAAAACTTTTAGCACAACAACTCAGGCAACAGAAAGTAGAAAGGACTGTCACCAAGCTTAGGGAGCTTATAAGAAGGAAGATAACAAGGCATCCTGGAGAAGCATTAGAAATATTTTGAAAATTCTATGAAAGTCTGTATAAAGCAGAGAAATACAGAACTCAAGAAATGGTACAAATGGAAATGTTTAGGGAAGAATTAAATAGGCCAAGGTTAGAGGCAGAGGAGACTCAATTACTAACAGGATAGGAGGAGATTAGATAAAAATGGTGGTACATAACCAATCTACAGTAAAGTCCCCAAGAATAGATGGTACTCCTGTGGAATTTTAAAGCTAGGAGAGAAAAAAACTGATAATGATCTGTAAGGTTTTGTTTAAAAACATTTTAAGAGAAGTACCAACATCCTGGAAGAAAGTAATGGTCCCTGTAATACCTAAAGAGGGTAAAGATCCATCTGATCCAGTTTCATACAGGCCCATTTCAATACTAAACCATGATTATAAAGTGTTCATGTCTATAGTGGCTAACAGAATGGCAAAAGTGATGCCAATATTGATAGATATGGATCAGTGTGGTTTTGTGGAGGGGAGGCAAACATTTGACAACATTAACAGAACACTGATTATCCAGACAGAAGCAGAATGTAAGAAAATACCACTTTTGGTGGATTTTCATGCAGAAAAAGCATTTGACAGAGTAAGCTGGGACTTTACAAGCAGAGCAAAGGAAGCATTTTCATTCCTTGATAAAATTATAAGGTTAATTAGGAGCATATATGAGGATAAGAGGTGAAAATTAAAATGGGTGGAGTCCTCTCTGATAATCACTGCTTGAGCAGAAGAACTAGACAGGGGTGTCCTCTCTATCTTTTGTTATTTGCATTATATTTAGGACCATTGGCAAAGAAAATAAGGGACTCAGAAATTCAAGGATATAATTGGTATGGTAGTCAAGAAAAGCTGGCTCTATTTGCAGATAACATTCTTTTATAACTGACAAAAAACAGAAAAGGACATTACAGTGTTGTGGCACATATTGAAATAGTTTCAAATCTTTTCAAGATACAAAATTTAATGAAGCTAAAACAAAGGCAATAGAAGTAAATTATGTGCCCACATACAAATTGGTTCAGCAATATCCATACTTATGGGGACATGATAAAAAGAAGCATTTAGGAGTATGGATTAAAAAATGATACTGGTGTGGCAGCTAAGGATATTTGGGAAGAGACTAAACAAAATATAATACAAAAACTGAAAAAAATGGAAGCTCTGTTATATGGATATCGATAGTAAGATACAAGCAGTAACATTTTTTAGTCCATTTAGTCTTATACACAGGTCGGGCATATTTTTATCAACCAGAGGAGAAGTTATGGATAGCAATTAATAAAGAGCTGAAGGATTTGATCTGGGAGGGGAAGATGGCAAGAGTGAAGTGGGATAAGCTTATTCTTCCAATAGAACAGGGTGGATTAGGTTACGCAATTTGAAGCGGTATTTCAGTTAAGCCTCCTATACATAGCACAAGTAGAAAACTATAATTGAAAGTGGAAAGAGATGATGATGAAGCAGGTGGGAAGCGCAAGAAACAAGGAGAGACAGGGATTTTAGATGCAGACCTTTAAGGAGAATAACAATAATCATACAGAATAGTATATCCATAAAGTAGCAGAAAGCATTCTAAGAACTAAGCTATCATGGGAATGGAGAAAGGAGATTCTGCCAATAGGGTTGAGTGCAATTGGGGATACAAACAATAGACAAGGGGGGGGGCTGGAATTTATTGAAGAAAACTGACTAAGGAACCAAGGTATTGGGAGCAAATAACTAGAGAAGGAAAGGTAATAGAATGGGAAGATGCCAAGGACTTATTTGGACTGCAGGTTAGAGATTGCCTTCCCTATCAAGGACTGATATCAGAGTACAGGCAAAGAAAAAGAAACAGGGGGAGATAAATGAAAGACCAGCACTGGTAGAGTTTTCAGTAGAATCTAGAACCGAAGTTGCCATTAAAAAAGGAATAATTAGCAGAGCATATAAAATATTTCATGATAACTATTAGAATCAATCAGAGGAGGTTAGAAAGGATTGGGAAGAAAGACTGGATAAGCAATTCACAAAGAAACAATGGGAGCATATATGTATGTCTCCCAAATATGCAACAAAGTTTCCAACTTGCGTCTTACATGCACACAAACCAATGTTTATATGCTTCTCATCTCTGTTTAAACCTATGTCACATTTTCACAAACTTTTGACTTCAATATGAACACTTGAGAAACAAAAAAACTAAATACATTTTCAAAATTCCTCAACCATTTTCAGTCATAAACATTCAAACCTATATGTACTTTCAAAAAAGGAAGTTTACCCCTCCAGATAGGAATAGTTGTCCCAAACTGATAGCTGCACCCAAAAACATTGCCTTTTCTAAAATTAGAGATGAATCAGGCTAAAGCACATGTTAAAGTGAGTGTTCTCACTTAGACTGCTACCTGTTCTTAGCTTATCTCTATTCCCTCACAGATGTGGAAATCAACTTGCATGCTTTCAGTAAACTTTATCTTTTTGCCTTAAGAAAAAAAATGCAGAGGTTGCCCTTAAATAAATAAAATGAATTGTGCATTGTTTTATTTAATGCATTAAAGTATCAGTGCTACTGGATAGATAACTACTTGTATAACTACTCACTCCCACATTTGTAGACTTTATTTTCAATAAACTACTTGCGAGTCTGTATTTGAAAGTTAATTATATTGTACCTTGTAGATTTCATTTAAAAATGACTGTTCAGGTTTTTCATGATTCATTGCTTGCATATGCATGTTCACTATCTCCAGCTAAACACATTTGTTGATGGAAAAAAAGCTAATATATTCTGAAATGCAAGAAGGAATTCTTGTAGACTTTATTCAGAACACACTGTGCAGACCTCTTGTGATTCATTGCTTGTACCTGCACAATCACTGTCTCCAACTAAATGCATGAGCTGTTGTAAAAAACAGCTAGTCACTTTGCAAATTCTGGAACAAGTCCATACTTTTGATTTTATTCTGTTTTTCTTAAGCCTGTATATGTAAAAAAGCTAAATGCATTAGTTTTGATATCCACCTCATTAAAAACAGGGGCAATGATTATCTTTTATTGGACAGCCTTTACTACCTTGTTACAGTGTAAAACCTGGAAACATTACAAATACAAAAAGTACTTTTGTGCTTTATACACATAACTTTACAATTAGAACAGCAACTTCAAGGAAAACAGCCCCCTTTTCATACAAATTACTCATAAAAGTATTTAAAACTGTGTAGCCCCTTGCATGTGCCCTATTTTTTCTTTCAGTAATATCCTAATTTTCAAACTGTGAAAGTGTGCCCAAAAGGTATAATTCATGGAATGCATTAGCCTTATATGCAAATTCTCTCTGTGTAGTACAGCACAGGATCATAGGCGATTACTAGGCTATCAACCCAGAGGTCATTTTAAGCCTAGCCATTTCAACCCAATGTAACACCATAGAAGTACTAGTTAATAGCCAAGACTGTTTTTAATGATGACTGCCCATGTCCAGGAGAGTTGTTGGCAGTATCACCAGTAAGAATTTACGGTGCTCCATCCACTCATCCAGGTTCCTTTTAAACAGTGTCATAGAAGTGCTCTGTTTCACATGAATTGGTAGCCTGTTCCAAAGATGTCGCTGGAAGATAAATCTGTCCCTCTAGCATGTCCTATTTAAGTCACAGGCCATATTTAAGTCCCTGAAATGGGTAACCCCAGACCCATTTGATTTACAGAGGGCCCTATCATGTCATCGAAAATGCATTCTATCGAATGCGTTTTCACCAAACTTAAAATAGCGAACAGGCAAAATAGCAAAGCGTCTTTTCAGCTAATTCTTTCCCTGGAAAAGAAGTCACTTGGCCGCTTCGTTAGTTTGCCATGTTTTGCACTGTAGTGCAGTCTCGGAGTGCGGTCTCAGAGATTCCCTTATCCGGTATGGTTCCCAAATATAAATGTGCAATAGTTACTGACCTTAGGGTTAGGGTGCAGGTTAAGGTAAGTGCATATTTAGTAATACATTTAGCGTACACCTTAGGGTTAGAAGTAGGGTTTAGTTAGGTGGATATATGTTTTAAACTGTTTCTTTTTTTATTTTGGGTTAGAAGTAGGGTTAAGGTAGGTGTGTATGTGTTGTAACTGTTTACTTTCTTTTTTTTTTTTGGAACAGTGATTTCTTTCCCTATGAAAGAAATTGTTGTTCTGAGCTGTTAATATTTTCAGCTTTCAGTGAAATAGGGTCGATCAATCATCATTCGCTGTTTTCAGCATTCAGTGATATGATATAGACCCGATTTATGGATATGCAGTAAGGTCATTAGGTCTGGGTCTTGGGTTGCTCTGTAGGCCAGGCATAAGTCTCCCCTAAGAAGTTTATATGATACAGAGTATAGTGGCAGGGATTTTAGTCAGTCCATGTAAAGCACATGCTGGAGCCCCTTGATCTTCTTTGTTAGAAACCTCTGAGGTCTCTCTAATTGCTGTAGGTGCTTACTACAGTACATACCAAATGGGGTGTTATACTCAATTATGGGCTAGATAAGTGCCAAGTACAGGGGGGGTTATAACTTCTTTTGCTCTCGAGGTTATGCCTTTATTAATCAAATGAGCTACATGTAAAGCTTTTCTTATAATGGTAGACACATGGTGGTTGAAGTTAAGGTCATGGTCAACCTGTGATCCCAGGTCCCTTACTACCTCATGGGTACTTAGGGTACACTAAATAGACCAATAAACTTTGATCTGTTTGGAAGAAAAAGCATCTGAGGAAGTGTAAAAATATAAACAACAAAACCTAGAGACTTTTGAAAAGTATAAAAAAGAAATATGTTCGTGGGAAAGAAAGAGAGATTTGATATGGTTCAAGCCAAAGTCAAAAGCCAAATTAATCAATAAAAAGAGGGCGTCCCAAAGATATTTGAAGAGAAATACAGGCAAAGTCATCCAGATATGGAGAATTTCACAATAAAAAATATAATATCACAAAGAGGGGGATGTAGAAAAGATTAGTAAAGTAGAAGTTAAAAAAATATAAGCTGAAGTTATTGAATGCCTGCGAAGTGAAGGATTTGGTGTAGAAGATCTAACACAGGTTACATCACAGCATGATAGAATGAGTCCCCAAAGTAAGAAGAAACAGGAAGATCCAGAGACATCTGAAGAAGAAATATGGACATGGGAAAGAAAAGAGATTTAATATGGTGTAATAATTTTACAAAGGAGAAAGCAAAATTAATCAATACAAAAAGAGCAGCACCAAAGATACTTAAAGAGAAATACAGGCAAAGGAATCCGAACACGAAAATCTTTACAATACAAAAAATAAGAAGACAAACAGAAAAGGCTGAAAAGAAGATTAGTAATGGGGAAGTTAAAGAATTAGAAACTGAGGTTATGGAGTACCTGCAAAGTTAAGGATTCAGTGTAGAATATTTAACTCAGAAAGCACCACAACAGGATAGAGCAATAGACATCCAAATTAAGGAGAAACCAGTGGAACAGGAAGCAACTGGGCAGTTACATATGAAAATATTTTGGAGCCTTCTAAAGGAAACCAGTATAAACATTCATTTGAAGCTGGACAGCAAGGGAAGGAACAGGAAACTGTGGCAACTCTGACACAATGTTGAGGATTGATAGGCCAATGAGTTCCCATATGACAGTGCAATGGATGGCACAGGATGAAACTGAAGAGAATGTGCCACAGGAAGATGCTATAGAACTCTATAGAATGCCTGCATAAATAAAGAACAAAAACGTGCCCATAGGTTAGAAGAAAATTAGCTAAGAGAAGAGTTGCTTCATTTAATAGAGAGACATATTAAGATCAATGAAAGAAATAGACTGCAGAAGGTCAATAAAAACCAAAATGTCAGAAGTCTGATAAAACAAATAAATACATTTATTAGGACTGTCCATAGAGATCCATGCAATATAACAGAAGTAAATAGGATATATTACTGTGCGGCTAAATTAATAACTGGTAAAGTTCTACCACAAGAATACAGGTTAGTAAGTGACAGGAAGGGGAGAATTTGAATACCATCATGGAAGTATCGAATAGAGAGAACTATAAAGCAATTAAGACAAGTGTCACTGTTAGAAGAGTATAGAAGAGGAACAGATCAACAAAATACTCAGAAAGATGTAGCTGTGATAAAAGCAATGTGCAGTATTATAATGTATCAGGATCTATAATGCACTATTGCAAATAATAAAGTAAAAAATCTCAGCAGAGCAGAAAAACTTAGAAGATACTCAGATAAATATAAAGGAAAAGTGCACAATAAGTAATTTATTCATGACCCTAAAAAAGTTCTATAGAAAAATGGGAAACAAGGTTAAAGGAATTGAATGACCACCCAAAAAAGAAGAAATGGATATATTTTGGAGAAGTATCTATGAAGATCCTGGGGAACATAACAAAGGTGCTGAATGGGTCGAAGAAGTAAAAGAAAGAATAAGAAGTTCAAAGGTACAGAATATGAAATGGGATGAAGCAGTTTGAGATGAAGTTAAGAAAAGCCTCCAAATGGAAACCCCTAAGCCCAGATGTGTTACCTAATTTAGTATTAACATCTTTGCACAGAGATTTAGCCCTGAACAACAATTTATATGCACACCCTGAACAGACACCAACCTAGCTAACAAGAGGAAAAACAATGCTCCTGCTTGAGTGAACCTTCAAATTATGCTAAAAATTACAGACCAATAAATTGCCTTTAGATAATGTATAAACTATACATCGAAATTGATGCAGACAGAGTTTATAGTCATTTAGAAAAAAATGCAGTCATGTCAATAGAACAAAAGGGTAATAAAAGAAAGTTATATGGAACAAAATATCATCTGTTGCTAAATAAAGTCATAATGGAGAACTGTAAAAAGGGGAAGAGTCTAAGTATGGCATGGATTGACTACAAAAAAGTATTTTATAGTATCCCACATTCATGGATAAAAGAGTGCTTAAAAATGTATAAGATACACCCTGCACTGATCAATTACATTACAGTGACCATGGAACAGTGTCAGACCACTTTACAATTAAGCCATGATAAAGGGCAAATTATTATTCCAAGGATAAAAATTCAAAAGGGGAGATTCCAGGGTGACTCCCTGTCACTGCTGTTACTCTGTCTTGCCCTTAACCCTTTAAGCTGTCTACTTAACAGATTAGGCCATGGCTATAATTTAGCTCCTAGAAAACAACAAATTGTAAAGACCTCTCATCTTCATTTTGTCGATGATTTAAAACTGTATACTTCATCAGTTGAGGAACTGAAAGCACAGCTGCAAAGAGTCAAAAGTTTTTCAGATGATATAAGAATGTCATTTTGTCTTGATAAATGTGCAAAACTAACCTTAAAAGCAGGAAAACTGCAGTACCAAGAAAACATCAGTTTGGGACAAGAATGTGATATAAAAGAACTTGAGCAATAGGGAGTGTATAAATATTTGGGAATTGATGAAGGATCAATGATAAAACATGAACAAATGCGAATAAAACTTTGTAAGGAATATTTTAGAAGACTTTAATCCTAAAAACAGCTTTGACATCTAGGAACAAAATTCAAGCTATAAACCAATTTGCTCTTCCTGTCATAACTTACAGTTCTGGAGTGAATGGCTGGCCCCAAAATGTGCTGACTAGATTAGACAGGAAAACAAGAAGGATGCTTATTGCTCACCAAATTTTTTATAAAAATCATTGCATACCAAGATTATATATTCCCTGTTCCAAAGAAGGTATGGGTCTCCTTGAAAATGATTGCATGTATAGATCTGCAATTGTGGGACTGAACACATATCTGCTGACCTCACAAGATCCAAACATAGTGAAAGTTTTGAAACATGAGGAGAATAAATCTAAACTTGTAATGCCAAAGTTCCCGTTACAGAACCCAATGAAGGCAGTGCCACAAATCCAGGCAGACTCTTCAGTCCAAATATCGTAGTAAAATCAAAACGTTTAATAATTAAACATAACAGTTTGTACAGATATATGAAACAAATACATAAAATTTAGTTAAGCGCTTTCATTTCCCTCAGAAACGGAAACTTCATCAGAATAAATTATTCAACAGTTTAACATTCATATATATTATGCAGTTAATTGGTCTAATTAAGAAACTTTTTATTCAAGACCCAAGCATTTAAAGAACCATGACGGAGTAACTATTATTGATTTTCAGGACCACTAATACAATATAAATAAAAAAATATATAAATAAAAAATATATATATATGAAATATGTGTGTATTTTTTGTATGTGGCATAACAATGTATAAATTCGATTTAATAGAAAGCTCCCAGTTAAATAAAAAAACTTTCAGTTAAATAGCACTTCATAGAAACTATGTCCTTTTGTATTTTTAAAAAATTTAATTAATTAGTTGATCGAATTTTTAAATTACTGTTAAAATAAAATAATATTAATATTAATCAGCTTCCCTAAAAAATCATTCTGATAGTTCATCATTAACACTCTTAACATATAAAATGTAAAATATACAATATACAATATAAAATACAAGTGTTTAAATATTGAACATACATATAAAATACAATATACATATAAAAGCAGTTTGTAAATCATAAAAATGTTAGTGAAAACCAACAGTATACATTAACTCTCATTGCCCATATGTCAAATGTTGTTCCTATCCGTAATAATGTATGTAAGGAGTGTTTTTCTTAAAAAATATATAATATATAAATGTAAATAAATAAAAATAAATGAAAATATATGTATGTGTTGTGTACACACACACACACACACACACACACACACACACACACACACACACACACATGTTCATTGTCAATTATGTAATTCCCTATGGTTTTTAACCTTGTTCTGTGTTTTCCTTCTAACTTTATTAGCTCTTAGTTTTAAAACGGGTAAAAGGGAAACATGATCGTTCAGCCCAGGGGGTATATTGGAATACAATCTCAGTTGCCAAATGAGTTCTCTATAACTAAGCTGGTTTTCCCAATCCCCACCTCTGTTGTTTTTGGGTACCTTTTCCAGAACCCAAAATTTAAAGTTAGCCTGTTTACAAGTTAAAGTGTGTCGATAAAGGGCATTGGTTTCCTTTTTTCTGTTAATATCGTATATGCGTTCATAGACTCTCTGATGGAGATGTCTTTCAGTCTTTCCCACATAGTGTCCCCAACATAATGTACAGTAGGCCAAGTATACAACTCCTCTAGTATAACATGTACAGTGGCATTTCCCTTTTAGTGTAAACTGAATATTAGGTAATATAATTTCATCCATATTGGCAATAAATGTGCATTGGGAGCACTTACCACAGCAAAATGTGCCCTTTCTTTTATTATCCACCTCATGTTGTTTCCTTTCAAATATAGTTTTTAAATTTGGTCCCCTTCTAAAACTATACTGTAAACATCTATCAAATATACCTAACCTATTTGGCATACTCTTAAAAATGTCCCAAGTCCTGTTGATAACCCTTCTTACCAAATTAGTGTTAACATTGTATGTCATAACTAAGAAGGGAGTTTCTAAAAAAGTATTGGGAATTACATTGTTGGCAATAACGAGGTTAGTATCTGCGGTGTTATGGTCAGTAGTGGTATCAATACTCAACGAATTTATACATTGTTATGCCACATACAAAAAATACACACATATTTCATATATATATATATATATATATATATATATATATATATGTATGTATATATATATATATTTTTTTTTATTTATATTTTTTTTATTTATATTGTATTAGTGGTCCTGAAAATCATTAATAGTTGCTCCAACATGGTTCTTTAAATGCTTGGGTCTTGAATAAAAAGTTTCTTAATTAGACCAATTAACTGCATAATATATATGCGTGTTAAACTGTTGAATAATTTATTCTGATGAAGTTTCCGTTTCTGAAGGAAATGAAAGCACTTAACTAAATTTTATGTATTTGTTTCATATATCTGTACCAACTGTTACGTTTAATTATTAAACGTTTTGATTTTACTACGATATTTGGACTGAAGAGTCTGCCTGGATTTGTGGGACTGCCTTCATTGGGTTCTGTAACGGGAACTTTGGCATTACAAGTTTATTTTTTCCCGTTTTCCATCAAGTGAGGTTACTGGTGATGTTTTTAATGGATACACAGGATGGCCAAGGAGTCTCACAGCCCAGGAATGAGCAATCTTTACTTGGTGAACTCACTAGGCTGTTGCAAGCCTTTACTCAACCGGATACTAGTACGCAGGGTACGGAGGACTCTATTCCTTGCGCACAGCCTGTGTGAGGTGTGGATCTAAATTCTGGTACTAAAAATACAAGAAATGGAGGAACTGGTGGAGGTCAAGGATGACCGAATCGTGAACGAAGGTCCAGTCGACAAAATAACTTGGGACATAACCTAACTGACAATTTGTTCGAGAGATACATGGATGTTAATTTAACTGACTGGTTAAACAGAAGTTTTGGGACTATGGAACGAGTTGAGGAGGGACAGAATCCAAAACAGCACGATATTTCCTATTCGTAGAAATGTAAGCTGTTGAAAACACATATGTTGAAATTTAAAAACCTAAACTTGGATAACTGGTTCCTAAATGAATGTGTAATAAGAAAGCATGTCCCTAAGGGACTTAGATTAAATAAATTTCCTAATAACACTGTTATGGGCTCTACGCTGTATAACGATATTGTGGAAATTTTAAATGGCTGTGGCTTAGCTATTATTAAAGCCATGATTAATAACAATAATGTATTAATTGATGAGTTAAAAAACAAAATAGATAGAATTAACAAGGAGATAAGTGACGATTTACTGTTTACAGTGAAAGAATATAAACATAACTATTTGAGGGTGTTTAATGATGTTGATAACGTAATGACAAAAAATTACAAAAGAAAGATGGGTAAACTGGAAAGAGACAATTGGGCTTATGAGCATCAGCAGGTATATTTACTAAGAAACAATAACAGTTACAATAACAAATTTAATGGACAAAATAATGGATATATTAGGGGGGGTTTCAACCTGTTCATTCACATTGGAATAAACATAACACTAAACAAGGGTATAACTTTGAAAATAGGGGTGAAGTAGATTTAGATTTTGAAAACCAGTCAAGGGGGAATAGGGATACCGATACTGAGTTCCCTTTAGAACAGGAGGGACCAAGAAGGTCAGAAAGAATATGGAATCAACATTCACATCCGACTTATGCCCAAGTGACGAACCAACATGCCCTGAGATACCAATAGATTACCCCCTTATTGATAATGGCATAGGCCATAGTGTGGTCAACAAGGACAACACTACACAAAATGGATATTTAGATTTAGACATTGAGCATCATATGGACCAGGAGAATGTGGAAATGTTTACTACACTTAACAATGAACAATGTACACATTTTGGTTTTGTACCTAACATAAGTGAAAATTGTTTGGAGGATGCTAGAGGTTTAGATATTGACACTTCTACATTAAGCAGAGAGACAATTATTGTTAGTCAACCAGGTAGTGAGTTTTTCATCTATAATTATACAGACGTAAAAATTGAAAATAGACATGTTTCCCTATTCAAAAAGGGATTTACATTTGTACCAACTAGGAAACTGGATATGGCAGAATTAATTGTGGACATAAAACTATTTACCAGGAAATTAAACTTGGAATTTCTTGTTAAACCCACTACTAATTCTGATAACATTTTTTCCAACACTAATGATCATTTGAGTGTTTTAACAAGAAGAAGTACCTACAATCCTCCCCTACAGTGTGATATCTACAATTTTGAAAATGTGGTAATCAAGGAATTAAAAACTGTGGCATGTCACAATAGACACTCCAGTTGGGTTTCTAATTTAACAACAGAAGAAAGAGTAACTTTGGATGAAATCAAATTTTAACATCCTGATATCAGGATTATGAAGCCTGACAAAGGGGGTGGGGTTGTACTAATGAATAACTGGCTGTACATTACCAAAATGATGGATATTTTGAATGGACATGGTGGGTATACAATTGCCTCTAAAAATGAATTAAATATAGCCTATCAAAAGATTGATATGGTTATAGAAGATAACTTATTGCAGTGTTTGATAGACAAACGGTTATACAGATTTTTTAAGGTAGAAAAACCTTTGCTACCTACTATGTTTAGCATTCCCAAGATACATAAAAGTATAGAAAATGTGCCACTTAAGCCTATTGTGACATCGGAAGGCTCTAAAACACAACCACTGGCCATATATATAGATACAAAACTAAAACCTTTTTACAAGCTATATACGCACATTTTAGTTGATTCTTGGGACTTACTAAAGAAACTAAACCAGTTGCCTTTTCAACCCCACTACGCATTTTTACCATGGATGTGAAAGATCTTTTTTCTGTGATCCCGCATAACGTAGGACTTGATTGGTTTGAATATATGTTAACTGAATTTAAATTTTTGACTAACAACGAATTTAGACTAATTCTGGAAAATGCAGAATTGGTCTTAAAAAATAACTTTATATTTTTTCATGATGAAATTTATCAACAGGTTGATGGCGTGGCAATGGGGGCAGCATGTGCCCCCATTTTTGCCAACATTGTTATGTTATTTTGGGAATTACATTTTGTTTTCACCTCACCTTTTATGGTTAATATCATTAAATATTACTGTTTCCTGGATGACATTTTGATTGTGTGGGGGGGTACTTCTGATGAGGTCCTTGAGGCATTACAGTACTTCAATACGTCCACTACCTTTCTTCAGTTTACACATGAATTTAACTTGAATAAAATGCATTTTTTGGATTTAACTATCAAGAAATATTATATAAATAGGTTATACACATCCAGTATTTATAGGAAAGCCTGTTTCTCGAATTCTTACCTTCACTATGATAGTAATCATCCCCCATTACAGAAGAAAAATATTGTTAAGGGACAGATGGTCAGAGTGGCCCGGATGACTACAAGGTACGGTGATTTAATTAATGAATTAGAGAATGTGCACAAACTATTTTTAGAAAGAGGCTACCCCGAATCCATCATTATTCCTTTGAAGGAGGAAATAATTAAGGGATGGGGACAAAATATGTCCCTTTGTTGAGTATTGATACCACTACTGACCATAACACCACAGATACTAACATCGTTATTGCCTACAATGTAATTCCCAATACTTTTTTAGAAACTCCCTTCTTAGTTATGACATACAATGTTAACACTAATTTGGTAAGAAGGGTTAGCAACAGGACTTGGGACATTTTTAAGAGTATGCCAAATAGGTTAGGTATATTTGATAGATGTTTACGGTATAGAAATTCTGTAAAAACCGCTGGACACACCACGAGAAGTTCAATTTCTTTTATTCAATACAAAATATATAAAGGATAAGCGCTTTCACGTGCTATAAGTGCACGCTTCATCAGATCTCGATCTGAGATCTGATGAAGCGTGCACTTATAGCACGTGAAAGCGCTTATCCTTTATATATTTTGTATTGAATAAAAGAAATTGAACTTCTCGTGGTGTGTCCAGCGGTTTTTACAGAATTTCTTGACCAGATACGTTGCAGCAGGACACTTTAGAGATCGGCAACATTGTTTTATTTTATTTATTATGTTTACGGTATAGTTTTAGAAGGGGACCAAATTTAAAAACTATATTTGAAAGGAAACAACATGAGGTGGATAATAAAAGAAAGGGCACATTTCGCTGTGGTAAGTGCTCCCAATGTACATTTATTGCCAATACGGATGAAATTATATTACCTAATATTCAGTTTACACTAAAAGGGAAATGCCACTGTACATGTTATACTAGTGGAGTTGTATACTTGGCCTACTGTACATTATGTTGGGGACACTATGTGGGAAAGACTGAAAGACATCTCCGTCAGAGAGTCTATGAACACATATACGATATTAACAGAAAAAAGGAAACCAATGCCCTTTATCGACACACTTTAACTTGTAAACAAGGCTAACTTTAAATTTTGGGTTCTGGAAAAGGTACCCAAAAATAACCGAGGTGGGGACGGGGAAAACCAGCTTAGTTATAGAGAACTCATTTGGCAACTGAGATTGGATTCCACTATACCCCCTGGGCTGAACGATCATGTTTCCCTTTTACCCATTTTAAAACTAAGAGCTAATAAAGTTAGAAGGAAAACACAGAACAAGGTTAAAAATCATAGGGAAATACATAATTGACAATGAACATGTGTGTGTGTGTACAAACAACACATACATATATTTTCATTTATTTTTATTTATTTACATTTATATATTATATATTTTTTAAGAAAAACACTCCTTACATACATTATTACGGATAGGAACAACATTTGACATATGGGCAATGAGAGTTAATGTATACTGTTGGTTTTCACTATCATTTTTATGATTTACAAACTGCTTTTATATGTATATTGTATTTTATATGTATGTTCAACATTTAAACACTTGTATTTTATATTGTATATTGTATATTTTACATTTTATATGTTGAGTGTTAATGATGAACTATCAGAATGATTTTTTAGGGAAGCTGATTAATATTAACATTTATTTTATTTTAACCGTAATTTAAAAATTCGATCAACTAATTAATTAATTTTTTTAAAAATACAAAAGAACATAGTTTCTATGAAGTGCTATTTAACTGAAAGTTTTTTATTTAACTGAGAGCTTTCTATTAAATCGAATTTATACATTGTTATGCCACATACAAAAAATACACACATATTTCATATATATATATATTTTTTTTATTTATATATTTTTTTATTTATATTGTATTAGTGGTCCTGAAAATCAATAATAGTTACTCCATCATGGTTCTTTAAATGCTTGGGTCTTGAATAAAAAGTTTCTTAATTAGACCAATTAACTGCATAATATATATGAGTGTTAAACTGTTGAATAATTTATTCTGATGAAGTTTCCGTTTCTGAAGGAAATGAAAGCGCTTAACTAAATTTTATGTATTTGTTTCATATATCTGTACCAACTGTTACGTTTAATTATTAAACGTTTTGATTTTACTACGATATTTGGACAGAAGAGTCTGTCTGGATTTGTGGGACTGCCTTCATTGGGTTCTGTAACGGGAACTTTGGCATTACAAGTTTATTTTTTCCCATTTTCCATCAAGTGAGAATAAATCTAAGATGACTTCCTTGCCTAGTTAAGCAGAAGCATATTGGTGTCAAGCAGGAATGAAAATCAAACCAGAAGTAGATACAAATCAGGCAGCAACTGAATGTGCTAAAAAAAAAAACGAAGGAATATAAGGTTAAGGATCAAATGAGAAGGCAAGAAATGTGGAAAAGGCATAAATATAGTTGCAGGTATAGAAAACTTCTGGAAGAACCTCATGTTGATCAGGACTGAATGCAGGAATGGCTAAGGAGAGGTGAATTCAAACCAAGAGATGAAAGGTTAATATTGGCAGCCGAAGATAGTGGGCTGTTTACACTTAGGTTTACAAAGTCCATTGAACATGCGGAAGAAACAGACAAATGTATGTTTTGTAAACCAGAATTGGAAACAGTCGCACACCTTGTTGCTGGTTGTGACATACTAATGGCAGAAGGACTTTATTCTGAAAGGCACAATAATGTGGCAAGACTATTGCAGTTGGGATTGTGCAAACATTATGGTACTGAAGTGGCTGAAAAACGCTGGAAACATGAACCACAAAGCATCATAAAAAATGATGGTCTACATCACATGGGATCACCCATTAGCAATAGTTCAAAAGATAGATGCGAGAAAACCAGATATAATGGTCCATGAAAAGAAGACAAAAGTAGCATTGATCTCTGAAATCGCTATACCAAGTGACTACAGTGGTAGGAGTAGGAGCAACAGGTCTTATAAAAAATAATCTACAATCATATTTAGATATGTTACAAATACATGTAACTTCATACAAATTGCAGAAGGAGTCATTACTGGGCACATTGGGAGTGCTGCGAAGAGCATTTTTGGCTGACATCAAAGATTGAAACAATGCTAATTTCATGAACTTTAATCGTACTTTGACTTAGGAATGGGGTCCATTCCCATCATGGCATTAGAAACCCCAAAGATTGGAGAAATTAAAGGAGACTGCATAAACTCACGCAACTTGGGTTAGGTTGTTCCTCCTTGTCCTGGCTCCACAGCTATCTTTCCAAATGACAAAAAGCTGTGAAAGTGGCAACACAAATTCTCATCTTTCCTCCCACTTTTCACTGGTGTATCTCAAGGTTCTAGTCTTATCTTCACAAACAAAGTCTCATTTCACACAAAATCAGCCGCAATAGTGCATTATGCTGATGACTCCACCTTAATGTGCCACGTCCAATAACCTTGATAACCTTCAAAAGATCACACCAGAATCCTTCACATCAACATAGACATAGTTAATTGTATCACAACTACACCTCACTCACAACAATACTAGACTCCTCCTTTTCACCCTTGAAAGCATCGCAGTCCACAAAACATCCTGCTACATAATGTCTGCTAACAATATCAAAACTGAGCTTACCTCACACACAAAATGACTAGGCATTTACAATAAATGGTAATATGAAATTTGACTGCCATAATTCAACACATTGTGAAAAAACATTAAAAGCTAGACTGTCTCTATAGCATCAAACAGACCCTGACAGAAAATACTCGGCCTTGACCTTGCTTCTCCCTGCTCTACTCTTTTCTGTTCCAGTCTTTATAAACCTATAAGCAGCACATCTAACCAAGCCACCACAAATTTAAAATATAGTTAAATTCACTGCCAGCTACCAACACAGAAGTCATCACTGTTTATCTCTCATTGAAATGAATTGGCTAGAATTACCTCATTACATAATCTATGTCCAACTACTAACCATATATATGCTCATTTACTCCCCCAACAATTGCCCATCTCTCGCTTCACTCATCTAACAATACTCTTCTCCTGGGTGTTTACACACGTACATTACTTCTGCTCAGAGTTTAAGGGTGTGCACACTTATGCAACCAGCGTTTCGTACATTTTTTATTTTTTATATTTTTCCTCTAACAGATTTGTTTGTCTTTCAATTGAATTGTACAGGTCACATTAAAGGTGATAAATGTTTTGAAATGATTTATTGTGGTCTCATTTTTTATATTGCAAAAACCTGGCATTTAAACAGGGGTGTGTAGACTCTTTATATCCACTGTATATGTTTTACTAATTAGAGAGGCTTCCAAAATAATTTTTTCAGTGTGTATTTTATTTGATTTTTTTTCATAACCACAAGTAAAAAAAAGTGTAACAGTTATGACATTATTAGATATGTCAAAATGGATATTACAATATCAAGCATTTTAGGAATCTCTATGAATGTTAAATATCTTCTTCTTCTTCTTCTTCTTCTTTCGGCTTTTTCCCGGTCAGGGGTCGCCACAGCGGATCACCTTGTCCGCACATTGAATGGCAGTGGAGTTTTACGGTGTCGAGTTGCCAGCCCGGCGCCCAACCTTCCACAGAAGGCACACTCACATGCACACCTAGGGCCAATTTAGAGTGTCCAATCCACCCGCAGCATGTCTTTGGGATGTGGGAGGAAACCGGAGCACCCGGAGGAAACCCACGCAACCACAGGGAGGACATGCAGACTAAGACAGAAGGCACCCCAGCCGGGGATCGAACCGGAGAACCTCTTGCTGTGAGGTGGCAATGCTAACCACTGCACCACCGTGGCCGCCCCTCTATGAATGTTAAATATGATGATCCTAAACTTGGAGATGTTACTGTTACAGACAAGTAATATAAAAGTATGAACTTTGTATAAAGTTTACTCTCTAAAATATGCTTGCATGCTAGCAAAGAAAGTTAAGATAGTCTTAAAGTGCAATATGTTAATAAGAGAAACTTGGTATACAGTACACCATACAGGGAACGTAATAGCAGTATTTATAAATCTGTTAAAAATTCTTAGGTATATTCATATCAATAGTGACATCCCATAGGGGCAAAGATTTTTAGCAGACAACCATCAAGATTTTCTACCAACTTTCTACTGAAGCTAACTTATACTATATGTTTGTATAAATAAATTGAAGGTTTTTAAATATTGTAATGCAGTTTCTTGGAATTTCTCCCAGGAAGTGTTTTCATATTGTTCCAGTTTTGGAGGTATAGAATTTTACTGATACAGATATAGTTACTAAAATTCTTAAGTCCAATATATATTAACATTTTCAGCTGAAACATGAAATATAACAAATTACCAATTCTAGGTAGTATCATAGTAAGCCAAGTTAAACAATTTGATTCATAACATGTCCCAAAGGGATTTAGTACAGGGACATTGCCAAAAGACATGTAAGCAGAGCAAGTGTTCTATGTTGCTAAGTAATTAGGATTAGATGTGTCAAGTTTGAATGGGTCAAGCAAGCATGATTATTAACCGCAAAACTGATATAGAAGAGTTTCTTAGGAAGAATATATTTAATACTTAAATATATTGCTTTCTTTAATTTTCTTGTGCTGTCAAATTCTTGCCATAAATTGGAGAATTGAAGGGAGTTTGGGAATCTAAAAAGCTTGCAATATTGCTTTTTCTTCTTGAAAAAGCATCAGTGGGCCCAAGCAATATCCCAGGATGCCTTCTAAATCACATGAAACATGACCTGTCAGGGCCTCTGGAATTGCTGTTTAACTATAGCCTCCAAATAGGCGTCATGTCTCATGAATGGAGAAAGGCAACGGTCATCCCTCTGCACAAAGGTGAGCCATCTACAGATCCTGGATACTACAGACCCATAAGTCTCACTAGTATTATATGTAAAGCCATGGAAATAATTATCATGGAGATGATCAATAGAGAAACCTCCAGATACTGGACCCAACCCACTTTGGTTTCATTAAGAGCAGACCATGCCTACTCAACCAGGTGGACTTCTTTGAGAAGGTCACCAAAGCAGTGGATGAGGGCAAATTAGTTCACACTACCTACCTTGACCTGGTTAAGGCATTTGGCACTATACCCCACTAGGGCATTGTTGACAAACTCATGAGGTTAGGTACAAACTTGTACATCACCCTGTGGATAATCAACTGGCTCACACACAGGACCCAGGAAGTTAGAATTGTGGACTCCACTCTACAAAGAGGCCAGTCATAAGTGGAGTCCCTCATGGATCAGTCCTTGGACTGCTCTTTTTTGGCATTTACTTCTCTGAAGTCAAGACCAATGTCAGTGGTCTCTGGCTGACTAAATTTGCAGAGGATTACAAATTAGGAGCTGTCATTGAATCCTATACTGACACAAATGTTTTCCAGGAGGACATGACACAGACAAACAACTGGTGTCAGAGCCATGGACTAAAATTAAATTTCAGGAAATGCATAATAGTATCCTTTGGGAAGTTATCCAGTTCTGGTAACTATCATATTGACAACACACCTGTATCCCTGTATTCTGTCTCCTACAGGCTTTTGAGGGAAGATCTATGCCTGATATAAAGGACATTGTCAGACCCCACTCTGATAGACCTCCTGCATATCCACAAAACAAATAGCACCAGAATTACCCATTCTAAATACTTAAACCTTGCCTGTGATATAAATAGGAGATGCTGGAGAGACAGGTATGTATCCCAGAGATTACCCTGTCTCTGGAACAAGCTCCCCATCCATGTGAAGCAGAGTTCCTCCTAACCCAATTCAAGTGTAACCTGGACAACTGGATGGGGAACAGGAAATTCATCGCTGGTTTGACACCTATGTCTCTAATGGACACAGGCAAACTGTAAAGGTTTCATTTCCCAGGCCCTTCTTGTAAATGTTTAATTTCCCAATCATTGCTTACATTTAACAAGGCTATCAGAACTTATCAGAGATTTGGGATGCATGGCTAGGCTTAAAAAGGACCTTGTGGTCGTTAGCCTAGTAAACATCTCTGAACCCATGAACCGGGATTATGAGAACTTTTTAAGTACTATCATCTGGATTTATTTTATACTTAATTAGAAGAAGGTCTTTTATTTGTCTTAATGTTGATAGATAACCTTTGGGTAGGGAAAGCTCTCTCTTCAAACAGTCTAGTGAGGTTGGTTCTTTAGATAATAACTCCCACAGCAATTACTGTTTAACCTGAGATTTGAATTTTGAGTAATAGGCTGAAGGAGGTGGAAATATTATTTATCGGTTTCATCAGTTTTTGAAAGAAAATATATATTTTTTTATTTAATATCTTGTTTAGCTAAGTAAGGAAGAGCTAGTTTATTATACTTATTCTCCAAATCCAAAACATGATATTAGCCAGGAATAAGATGGAGGCACTCAAGTTAAAATAAAATAAGATGTTTATTGCAACCAAAATTAAGCTCTTTTGTCAGTGTGTAACACTAACTTCTTCAAAATTGGAGTGTGAGTTTGGTTGTTAGTGTGTTTTATTATATTTATATGTTTCTTTTTATGTAGATGATTAAAATTTTAACCCATAAAGGTCATAAATGTTTATAGTTATGTTGGGGTTTAAGATTTTGAGTAATCTATTTGAGTTAAAAATAAGCCCCCGGATTCACTAATCTGCCATGCAGGACTAAACTGGTCCTGCACGTAAGCAGCAGTTGAAAACGAGGATGGTAGCGCGCCATGCATAATAATGAAGGTGCACTGCCGGAGCTCCAAATCCTACACTAAGCGTGGATGAGTGCAGGGGGTGTGTCTGAGAGCAGAGCTCTCAGAATAAACACTCCCCTGCAAAGTAGAACAGAAAAAAGTGTAAATAAATGAGCAAAACTGCTCATAGGTGTCTGCATATCTCCACCAACAGTCCCCATGTGTTCAACAGCAACAGTACATTGAAATAAAATGAAGAAACCCTTGTATTTATTTTTTTAAACCCCAAGTACAGCTAACCGTAGGTGCGTGGGTTTGCCCATCGTTTAGCTACAGTTAAAGCAGCTGAAAAGGCTGAAGAGGATAACAAGGAATATATATGCAAATGAAGCAGCACAGCAATAGGGTAGTGGTTAGAGCATCCGTCTTACGAACAGGCATTCCCGGTTCGAGTCCCACTGCAGCACAAATCATTTTCCAAGGGGAAATCTGTATATGAACATAATTTTACATCATTTTGCCGTATAACCTACATAATAACATTTAAATGTGAACTGGAGTACTGCATGAAATGCACGTGTGAAGTGTTAGTGTCATAATGAAAAAGGCACAAGTAAGCAGGTCTAAGCACAAATAAGCAGTGGTAAGTGTGTCCAAGTGCGTTTGCATGGGGGTAAATATTTCCCACACAGATTAAGAAAAGTAGAAGCTAACTAACTAAGTGTAAGAAACTGTAATCAGAGGTTAGAAGTGCTTACTTTTGCAAAAACCCGCTTACAACTGCTGTAAAGTGCCTTAATCACTCTAGATCCAATAGCCCATGTTCTGCCCAGCACAAAATAAACTGCCTCTGCAAGGCTAAAACACAGGACCCTATGCACTATAGTCACAGTAGTTAACCACCAAGCCATCATAGCAATAGATAAGCGAGATTAAGGCCATACATCCCATACATCCACATGGTATTAGATATATATACAGCAATATGTATGTATATATACATATATATATATATATATATATATATATATATATATATATATATATATATGTGTGTGTGTGTGTGTGTGTGTGTGTGTGTGTGTGTGTGTGTGTGTGTGTGTGTGTGTGTGCAGACATATACATATATATAAGTATACATATATATATATATATATATATATGTGTGTGTGTGTGTGTGTGTGTGTGTGTGTCTGTGCGCACGTAGATATACACTGATATATAGCTATGATAGGAAACAGCACACAAGAATGACATATGTTCACAGGCTATGCCAATGAAAGTGAGGGGCCCAAGCAAGAATCATGTAACACATAGCATGACCTCCCCCCCCCCTAGCTGGACAGAGGAAGCATACACACAAACCCACAAACAATGTAAATAGTCCACTGCTCACCAGACCACAGGCAGGATACAACCAGGGGGGTACACAGTGGACCCATAAAATCTAATCTTGGAACACAGACAGGAGCGTCCCTTGTGGAACACCCCAATAATTGACATATTATGGGAGGAAGCCAGTGCGACGACCTTTCTGGGCAGGGTTTGTACATACCCGGAATACAAGGGTGGGAAAGCCTGAAGACCCATGGGTCAAGACAACGTACGACATGGGTCTCGTGAAGTGGAGAGTGGGCAGCGTGTAGTGGTGTGTTCAGACCCGACCTGCACCCAGAGTAAGGATGAGTGCTGTAGAGGAAGTGCGGGTGGGGGAACTATGGGTAGCTAGTTATGGGTCTAGGTGTGCAGGTGTTGGCTGAAGTGGGTCTATATGGACAGACCAAGGAATGTAAGCAAAAGTGTTCATTGGGCAGAGGTGTTACCCAATGAGCAGCCACACCCGCTATGAGTCCCACTGCAGCAAAGTCTAATCTACCTGGCAAAGAACGGAATAACTAGATGTAGATGTATATATGTAGAGGTATGTGTGTGCATATCTATCCATAGCTACATGGAGATATACCTCTCCCTCTCTGTAGTACTAATATATACATACAGAGACAGAATACATATAAATACCCACATATAGATATATACATATGCAGACACCCATACACCCATATGTCAGATATATATATATATATATATATATATATATATATATATATATATCTGTGTGTGCGTAAATATACACATGTATATAGCTAGGATATGATACAGCAGTTACGAATTACATATGTTCACAGTCCGTGCAAATGGGGGTGAGGGGTCTAATCAACAAACTTGTAACAAGTAGCATCAACCCCCCCCCCCCCCCCAGCTAGACCGGTGAAACCCACCAAGTCTAATCTTGAAACAAAGACATGTATGTCCCTTGTGGGACACCGAAAAATTCAAACATTTTTGTGTTTTCTGCCATTACACCGATGTCAAACAGCAGGCCATGCATGTTCCCAGTGTACAAGGTAGGGGAAGCCTGATGATCCATGGGGAGAGACAACATACGTGATGGGTGCCGAGAAGTGGGGAGTGGGTACAATGTACAGGTGTGGCCAGACCCGACCTGCATCTGGAGTAAAGAAGAGTGCCGAAGAGGATGTGCGGATTGGGAACTATGGGTATGAAATTATGGGCCTAGCTGAGCAGGTGTTGGCTGGAGTGAGTCTATGTGGACTGCCCCAGGGATGTAAGCAATTGGGCAGGGCTGCTGCCCAACAGACAGCCACTCCCGCTATGAGTCCCACTGCAGCACAGTCTATTGTACATGGCAAAGAATGGAATAACCAGATGTAGATGTACAACTGTAGAGCTGTGTGTGTACATATACGCATACCTAAGTGGAGTGAAACCTCCCCCTCTCCGTAGGACAAATGTGTACATACAGAGACAGAAAGTAATTAAATACCCACATATATATATATACATATGCAGACACCCATACATCCATATGTCGTTAGACATATATATACAGCAATATATATATATATATATATATATATATATATATATATATATATATATATATATATATATACATATATATATATATATATATATATATATATATATATATATATATATATATATATATATATATATATATATATATATCTATATATATATATATATATATATCTATATATATATATATATATAGATATATATATATATATATAGATATATATATATATATATATATATATATATATATATATATAGCAAGGATATTAATTGAATTATGTATTTAAATCACATCTGTTAACCAGGTAAGTCTGGCTGAGCTTTTGGCTCATTTACAGCAGAGACCCGGGGAGAAAAGCTTCTCAGGACTAGAAAACTATTTTTTAAGTAGTAGTATACAGTATATATATATATATATATATATATATATATATAGATCTATATATATATGTGGTGAATGCCTTCTGTGTGGAGTCTGCATGTCCTCCCCACAGTTGGGTGGGCTTTCGAAAGACATGCGTAAATGGGCGTGCCTTCGTTGAAGAGTGAACGTTGAGCTGGCACTTCGGCGTTCGTGAAAATCTACTGCCAGTCATTACCGGAGTTCCGCTGTGGTGACCCCTAACCGGGAAAAGCTGAAAGACAACAACAACAAATATATATATATATATATATATATATATATATATATATATATATATATATATATATATGGTACACCAGTTAAGGATTACATATGTTCACAGGCCATGCTAATAGGGGTGAGGGGTACAATCAACAAACGTGTGGCATGTAGCAGCAACCCCCCACCTAGACAGGTGAAACATACAAACACATAATACAAGTAAACAAACCACTGCTTTCCAGACCACAGGCAGGATACTACCAGTGGGAGAGACCTGACATATCTAATCCTGAAACAAAGACATCAATGTCCCTTGTGGGACACCCCAAAAATTAATGATCATCGGAGTCAGTCCCTGTAACGATTCATCTAACCAGGCTGTATACGTACACGGACTAGTAGGTTGTGCAAGCCTGATGACCCATGGGTCGAGACAACGTACGACATGGGTCCCGACAAGTGGAGAATGGGCAGTGTGTAGTGGTATGGTTAGATCCCACCTGCACCCACAGTAAGGATGAGTGCTATAGAGAAGGGGCACTATGGGTATGCAATTATGGGTCTAGGCGTGCAGGTGTTGGCTGGCGTAGTTGTATTCAGACTGCTCAGAGGATGTAAGTAATATTGCGAATTGGGCAGAGCTTACACCCATACCTCTCAACCTCTAAGAGCAAAACCACTGGACAGAACCTAAACTGTTGAGGGGACAAATAGGGACAAAAAGCACATATTCCACTTACAACCTTAGAAAGCTGATAGAATGATAGGTTATGCATTAGCATGACTCATCTGAAGGATGTGGAGTCATAAACCCAATTACATGTCTGTATTTAATGGCGTCAGTTCCCAGGTATTTGCCAGACAGGTGCAGATTGTAAGAGGAACACACCAATATTATGAAGCAAACTTTGGACAGGCCACGGATTCTATGCAGTCGAGAGGCATGCGCCTAACTGGCAGCCATTCCCGATATGGGCCCCACCACAGCACAGTCCAGTTTACATGGCAAAGTACGGTATAACCATATGTGTTGTTGCATAACCCACTACACACCTATGAACAAATGGTCGCAACACCCCACTGTAGGCATGTAAGCTGATGTAATAGGCATCACAAGGTATTATTGTAGTCCTCACCCCCAACCAGGGATGTGAGTGTCCAACACAAACACAAAATGCAGTGCATATGCACAGCTGTTGTTGTAGACAACATGGCCAGCTGTGGACCTTCCCTGCAGCCATCCTGCACATCCCTGGATAATCCCCCAAATAACACCCCCCTTTGTGCCCCATGCACACCATGTACCTATCAGCTCCTGTTCCATTTCTTTTAATGTCTACGGGTACACATAGGTGACACCCACATTCCCCACTATATTGCCAGTATCTGGAACCCTATCCCACATGTAGTATCACAGCTGTCCCACAGGACACATGTAACTAGCACATGAAGGAACCCCACAAGCACACCTGGAGCAGCACAGGCTCACCACCTTGCGAAATCCTCCCCCCAACTCACACACTATACCACTACATCAACTAGTGATACCGACACCTCTTGTCCTGCCTTGCATACAAATCCCAACATCCGATATACCTTCCCTATTGCTCCCCATCCAATTATACCTATGGGCTACTATACAGTTACAATGTCACCTCCACTACCTACCTGCCTACTCCTTAGTTATTCGCCTACCAAACAGGTATAGAATAGCTACACCCACCTCGAATACCTGCATGTAACCTATCCAGACCTGTGAAACAGCAATCCAACCTCACCTTACACTGACCTTTGTCAACAGTCATGCCTGACATGTAAACCTGACCTAAGCATGGATAATACCAACAGTTTAACATAAACTAAGCATGATTAATGGGGGACGTAGCTATGTTATGTCTGTTACCCGCTATGAATGTGAACACTCCAGTATTAATTTGTATACGTAGCTGGGGTCAATGTGGAGCTCTACACTCCGGGCCACCACTGACAATGGACAATCATACAGTCCGAATGTCCCGGTTGACAAATGTGAACAAAATGCACAATGTTGCATGTATGCATGCAGGAGCAAGTGGGTGTAAGCCTGTTTGGCCCCGGTATGCGAGTACCACACTGGTGAAGCAATGTAGAGGCTGAGTTCAAGATGCAACCAAAGGTCAGTAATGCTTTGCTTCACGCAAACAAGCGCATACACCCCTACAAATATTCTACAGTGTCGTAGTCACTCTGTTGCCTACAGCTGTTGTGGACATTAACAAAATAATCTGCACTGCCAGGTTGCAAACCCCCAACCCTGCACACTATAGTAGACTTGAGTTCCACTAAGCCATGGCAGATACACATTCAGCTGCTGTGATCACAAACACATCATGCAGCACAGACATCCAACAGTATAAGAAATGTATATGTGTGTAGATTAATACCAGAACACATGTCCATTGCTCAACCACAGTATTATGAGCAGTCTATGTGCAGCACAGAAGAGTTCCTGTCAAATCATTCTGTGAGAACAGTAGTATTCAGTTAAAGAGCAAGCTAGCAAGTACGACTGGTGCTCGGCAACCAAGCTTGTTTGACCAATACAGAAAAATAAAGCCAGCACCTCGAATGGTTCCAATGAAAAGAATTTATTGCACAAAAACTAGACCGGTTTCAGCTGTTAAGCTTTCATCAGTAGTTGCAAATACGAAATAAGAACTGCTCCTTATATACCCTATAAGAAAACAATGACATCACTTCAGTTCACAAATGCACATCCACAAGTTCTAACTAAACGGGTTTCATTTTCTCAGATTTCTGGAAAAAAAAGTTCTTTGTAATTGTCTGCTTTCTTATAGGGTATATAAGGAGGAGTTCTTATTTTGTATTTGCAACTACTGATGAAAGCTTAACAGCTGAAACCAGTCTAGTTTTTGTGCAATAAATTATTTTCATTGGAACCATTCGAGGTGCTGGCTTTATTTTTCTGTATATGTGAGAACAGTAGTCCTGCCCCCGTGGGGGGTGTGTGAGCGTGCTTCATGCACAGTATGTCACACCTGGGGTGTTGGTTCCATGGAACCGGAAGATGAGGCTGGCCAGGTGTGTGAGCAAACCGCTGCTACACAAAACCCTGCCAGGATGCTACCAGTGGGAGAAACACTGTAGACCAGCTAGGTCTACTCTTGACACAATGACAGGTCCATCACTGGCGGGATGAACCAACAGTTGTGGGTCACATCGATGTCACCACCAGTATCGGAGGAGGATCAAGGGAAGGCTAGTACATATGTAGACTAAACAGATGAAGAGCCTGCAGACACTTGGGTGGGGACAGTATACTGGAGGTGTACCGAGACGTGCAGAGAGGGAAACGTGTGGAGGCGTGGTATGGCAGGGCTAGCAACCAGGGAATGGATGGATACTGTGTACATGTAGCTTGGGGGCCAGGGGAAGGGAACATGGGTATGCCATTATGGTAGACATATGCAAACGAAGCAAAACAGCAATAGTGTAGTGGCCAGAGCATCCACCTAACGTGCACGCTTCCTGGGTCGAGTCCCACTGCAGCACATCCTATATTCCATGTGATATCCATATGTTAACATCATTGTGCTGTATAACCTACTAAGTAACATTTATATTTGCACAGGAGTACTGCCTTAAATGCACATGTGAAGTGGCATAATGACTAAGGCACTAGTAAGCATAACAGCAGTAGTATGCATAGATATACAGATTTAAGTGTGTGTGCATGTATTTGCGCGGGGGTAAGCATTGCCTACATAGATTGAGCTAAGTAGATGCTAGCTGAGTGTAAGGAAATGCAACCCGAGCATAGCATTACTTAGCTCTGTGCAAACCCATGCACACCCGCATACGACCACTCAAATGTCCCTAACTCACTCTGTATCCGACAGTCGGTGTTCTGCCCTAAAACACATTATACAGCCTCTGGAAGGCCCACACCCAGGACGCTGCACATCATACACTACGTGATTTACCATTAAACCATGGCAGATGTACATAACCACTCATTCCACATACATATCATCCAGCACAATCAGTCAACAGCACAGGGAATGTAGTAATAACATACCACACCTCTTAATGCATGAATCCCAGACATAGTGCACCATAATGTGGGTACATATAGGAATATCTGTCATATCCTGCTCTAATACACTTCATATGTTGCACGTTACACAGTTATATGTGGTAGAACACATATATATTGCTGGAGATGATACGTCTGAAACATGTATGTGTCGCCATGAATGACTGACCTCAGTCCAAAGGTCATCCATGTCAATTGCCAAGAGAATGAGGTACAGGCCACACATATAGGCAGAACATGCATGGGCATATAGACAGCTATACATCTGTAAATGTAGACAGATAGACAGCTACAGGTATATATATGTATATGTATCACTCACAAATAACCATATAACAGCAATCGTACATAGATAAATATGTTCAGTGTATATATATATATATATATATATATATATATATATATATATATATATACATACATACACACATATATATATATATATATATATATTTATATATATATATGGATACATATACATAGCTAGAGCTATATCAATGTCCAGTTCTATCCCTCTATACATGGGGGTGTAACATATATACTTATGCAGATATACATAAATATATATATATATATATATATATATATATATAGATATATAAATATGTATATACAGAGAGACATGTGTAAATGATTTACACATGGGAATGGACTCCTGGCCCATTCCATACTACATAACAGACCATGATATATATGGCTATCTGGATAATTCATGTCTGTATCATCCCACCATATGTCCTGGCCATGGAGTGTAGCCCTACCCCAGCCTCTGTAGTCCCAATTTAGTAGTGCAAGGGGATGTCTGGTATGTATAGCTGGTATATTAATAGACATTTGCTACTGTCATTGGGATTGTTGTCACAGACACGGTGTGTGTGTGGAAGGTGACATCTGCTCATAACATGTGTGCCATTGGCTACTGACAGACATCCTAAAGTTATCATGGTACAATACCTGCATATATAGCAGGCCCGACAGCCATGTCACAGCACAGGGTAGGATACACCTGTGTGACAGTGCATAAACACAACAAATGTGAACACAGCCACATCCACATATGGTACGCTAGCATAATAGTACATTATGTGGACTATCTGTCCTACACCATCATCATATGTGCCACTCACAGAATGACCCTACATATACTGGGCTGCTACACAGTCTGGTCTGATGGCTGTCTGTGGTATGAGACATGTGTGTGTATGGCCCTACACACATGTAAGGTAAAATAGTACCATACAGTGGGGCAGCATGTAACAACAGATAGAAGGGGAGTTAGAACAATGACATCTGCCACAGTCTGTACACAGGCCATAGTACATATTAACAATGCACACACTGCTGATGTTCATCATCACCACACAATCCTCAGTACTGTACAAACATCCACAGGATTTCAAGGGTATGGCATTAAGTGTAACCCCTACTATACATGACATGTGTAGCACTCTGATATATCACTGGCATATTATCAGATATGATGACACTATTTATGGTGTACAGCAAATATGCACCACTTCATGCATGACATATGCACAAAGGTTGACAGAGGTGTGGTTGACAGCACATACACAGGGACTGTATAGACATGTTGCTGTGATACCCTCATTAATCTACCATTGTAATGGGGTTTGTTGCAACATATGTCCAATGAGGAATATGTAGTCAGTAACTGTCACGGCCTTCACCATCAACAGACTGCAGTCCTCACACTACCTTCTGCATTCCACGTATAGATGCATTGTGGCTAACACATGACACCAAAGGCACAACACTGCCCAGTCTACAGATGAGCATGCAGATGGGGATTCCTGATATACATGGGACTGACATGGCAGGTATTGCAATATGTATGACAGGCATATCCAGATGAACACTGTTAATCCAACATTACTCCATATGCAGTATAGCAGCACTTACAGTTCGTAGTCAGGTCAGACAAACCCCACTCCTGTTTGTTGCCCTCTTCCCACAGTGTATGTTGTTAGAGGTAAATCCCCAACCCATCCGAAATGCTGTTTGCCAAACAACAGTTCTAGCTCCTGCTCACAGTGACAGACAAGGGCCAACACCACCATGATGTTCCCAGGTATTGGAGTGTGTTTCCAAGCAACTGGATATGAGAATGTTACCACACCTGTTCCACATGCAATCGGCTAGGGAAGGGTTGCAATTTGTGCAGAGGCCATCAGCTGATCATGAGCATCACGATAATACACATACTGCTGCCTAAGCAATGCAGGTATGGCCCTCTACATCTGCCAGAGAGGGAGTGGGGGAGGCAGACAGAGGCAAATACATTCAAAACAAACTCAACAGAAAGGAAAACTATGTAGAAACCAAAGCTGGATATGCTCCAAACCAACGGACTTCTCTGTGGTTCAGCAATCACAAAATCTGATAAATCCCAGAAAGCATGAACTTTTATTAAGTACAACATGCAGGCTTTTGGTCGGTATCACTCCCAACTTCTTTAGAAAATGGAAACAGTTTCATCAGGACTTTCCCCACATCCCGTTTATAAATTAACGTCATTTATAAACGGGATGTGGGGAAAGTCCTGATGAAACTTAGAAAGCCCAGAATAACTGCTTCAATTTGGTCCGCAGGAAAGATTATCTGCACAGGAGCTACAAGTTGTTAATGAGTGATGCTGTTTCCATTCTCTGAAGAAGTTGGGAGTGATACTGATGAAAAGCCTGCATGTTGTGCTTAATAAAAGTTCATGCTTTCTGGGATTTATCGTTTTTTGTGATTGCTGAACCACAGAGATGTCCGTTGGTTTGGAGCGTATCCAGCTTTGGTTTCTACAGAGACAAATACATGTCAGGAAGGGGTGGGAGGGTAATACTGATGTATGTTTGTGTCACACACCTACCAGCACAGGGTATAAAACACCTGACAGCTATGTAGTGCTATCACACTTCGATGCTGTTATTGGATGCGTCACATGGGTTATCTGGTGGAGAGCACTCAGAACATATATGTGATGATGAGTGACATCTGCAACAGGAATACGGTAGATGTACAGTAGGTAATGTACACGTGCCTGCCTGCATGAATGGGTGCCAGCGCCAGCACAGGCACACTCACACAGGGATGCGCACACATTAACACACTTGGCAGGGCCTGGAGTTCAACCCTTTACTAGTGGGATTGCCACAACACATCAATGTGCAGGGAAGACATGCACCACACGGGTGATATGGAGGTCGTATGGGCAGTGAGTATGAGGGGATGTCAGACATAAGGCGGCATGCTTCACTGTGCCCTGGGGGGAGTAGTGAGTGTGGATGAGATCATACACTCCATACAACACACACACGAACACACAGGGTCCAGTTCAGACATACATGGGTGCATGTCTGCATGGGTGTGTGGTGGCCAACAGTGCCAGCAGGCTATACAAGGGTAGATGATGGGTATACCTTGGCATCATCCCACATGACTATGGTCTGCATTGTGGCACAGGCCTGTAGCTTCTGCATTTGCCTGCACAGGTGCGTATTGCATCCGTCTTCCAGTCACCTAGGTAACTATTGTGTGTGGCCAATGCTGTGCGTCACTTGCCATGTCTGTGTTCCCTAGTCCATGACTTGGATGGTGTCTAGGATGTGCACACCTCCCACATGTATGTACAGTGACATGTGGAACTGTTCCTGGGGTGACTGGCCCATGCTGTGAACACAGCTTATCATCAGATGTGCCAGTCTTGCCCACATGTGGCAGGGAGTGGTACTGGTCAGCAGATTTACCCTGCACCTACATTGATAGCATGCTAACAGCATTTCCTGATGTCAGTGTCATCTGTCCATACAGGCCATATTGTCAGGCATGGTATGTCCGTTGTGAGTCACATGTGAAGGCACAGTAAGATTGCTAACTGTGACTGGCAGGCCTTGATGTCACATGTATGGGTATGGCTTTACACCCCAGCCTCTCAGCCATTTACATCTGTTATCCCTGTATGGTTGACATTGTGATATATTATAGGGCCACCATAAATGAAATTAGCAAAACCCCTCCACATTGCCCGCAAGCACCTCTACACAGGATATGAGTTACAAACACACACACACACACACACACACACACACACACACACCTGTCATGTCTGGGAGTAGAACCCCTACCTAACTACACTACAGCACTACGCAGTTATATCAAGCACCACGGACATTACTGAAGTACATCTTCCCCAAAGGTGTATTTCACAATTAATGACATCAGCAGGACTACCAAGGTAGGGCATTTGTAATGTACTGCGAGTGAGTAGCCTATAATGCATTGCTCCATACACAGACACTGAGACACACACATCACATCCAGAACTGGCATGGATGGAGATGAAACACTACAGCAGTACACAGTTACAGGATGCACTATGGCGATTACTGGGCTATCACATTCCCAGAGGTGTACTTCTAGGTGAGTGACATCAGCAGCCTTGGCAAAGTAGAGTATTTGTATTGTATGGAGTGTGAGTAGCCTAAAAAGCATTGCTCTCTACCCAGTCAGACACACACACACACACACACACACACACACACACACACACACACACACACACACACACACATATATTTCCAGGGCTGAGGTTCGAACACCTACCTAACTAGTTTATTACATTACGGCAATATGCAGTTACAGGATGTGCTACGGCGATTACTGAGCTATCACGTTCCCAGAGGTGTATGTCTAGGTGAGTGACATCAGCAGCCTTGGCAAAGTAGAGAATTTGTATTGTATGGAGTGTGAGTAGCCTAAAAAGCATTGCTCTCTCCCCATTCAGAGACAGACAGGCACGCACACAAACACACATTCACACAATTGACAGGTCTGGGGTTAGTGCTGCTACCTAACTACTCTGTCACTACAGCAGTACGCAGTTATGGAAGCGCCATAGCTCTCCCAAAGGTGTAATTCACATTGGATGAACTCAGCAGGCTTGTCATACTACTGCTGTGGGAGAGCAGTGTGTGCATGGGCCATACCCCTTTCATGTAGGGGTTGACATGCCACATGCGGGCACACATGGATGGGGTCATATGTCACAGGTGCATGTATACAAATACTAAGTAGCTGCTTCCTTGTACGTACACCACATAGTCTGTCAGACAGGTACTGGTGGCTAGTATCCACAGTGGGTTACATCCGCACCTCATGTGTTGGGAGCCCTTTGGCTGTGTGCCAGCTGGGACAGGCCTGCATGGCTCCTTGTTATGGTCACTCTCTTCTGCACATCTATGCCCATGTACCTGTGGCTTATTATAGTGTGTTGTCCTTACATATTTGTCCATATTCCTATCCACTGTGTGTGCATGTGTCCGCACTGTGAACTGCAACTTCCAGATATGTCTGGTCCACTGGTGTTTGAAAACATGGCCTTCATGTGTTTGTGTGTGAGCATGCCAAGTATGACCTATCAGTATGTTGTTGACTGACATTGCCTTCATTCCTCTAAGTGCGTGAGCATGCCCAGTATGGCCATCGGTGTTGCATGTGTGGATCATGTCCAGGTTGTTTGTATTACGGTGCTGACCTTTTGTTGTACATCAACAGGTAGCATGCTGTGTCTGCAGGGTATCCATCACTCATTTGCCATGGACTGTTGCTACATTTCTGCATAGCAGGGGGGGACACCTGACTGTTTCTACGGTTCTACACAGGGGTAGGGGGGCACACCTGACTGTTACTCTGTGTACGTTGGATGGGGGGGCACACCTGACACTTGTACACATTTGCTAGGACTGCACTGGTATGTCAGGTACTCCATTTCAGTCTGTAGTCTTACCTATCCTGCTGGCTAGGGCTTACCAGTGTAGTACAGATCCTAGCTTTGTTTACATACTTATTAGTGTCTGACTTCCTAGCCTTCACAACTTACATCCGACTGCCTGGCCTGCTGTGGTATGTCTGTGTAGGCCTGGGGGAGGGGTTAACCATAGGGCACATTTGGAGGCCATAGTACAGCATTTGTTTGTGTTTGTCTTCACCTGTCCTGCTGTCTGAGACTGTTTCTGGTTATGGGATCCCTCCTGACTGGTATGTGTGGCTCTTATGGACACCCCTGTCGCTCAGGCCATTTCCTGCAGTGAGTTTTGTCACCCTGTGTAGTACTGGCTACTATGGTGACTCCAGTATGCTTTACAGATCTCATGCTGCCACTATGGGTGTCTACTCTCTCCTGCCTTGACATCTGGCCACCCAATTCCCTTGCATATTCACATCCATACCATAGCTACAGGTAAAAACACATTCTACTCCATTTGGCAATTGGTAGATTGATTGACTTACCTTGAGGGTGTGCCAGACTTGAGGATGGTGCTGGAGGGCTGCCTATGTTGGATGCACATAGTACACTCCCTATACATGGTTGGGCACAGGTGGCATCATGTTTGGCATCCCGTTTACTGTCTGTGTGAGACAGAGAGAGGTGTCATTCCATGGGGCCCTACTATGTCAGTGCATATGCTATGCATTGCCTCTTTGCCAAAGCCAGGACATACTGGGCACACCCCCTTCTGCCTACTGGACCAGGCACAGGTTGATCCTCCTCCGAGTCACTCTGTACCTGTACAGGCCTTGGCATTGGTGGGGGGCTGTGTGGCCCTGCCCCATGCTGTTCCTGCTGTAGCTGTTTCTGCAGGATCATATTGTGTAGCATAGCACATACCATTACTATATGGGTACATGTAGCTGGTGAATACTGCAGAGCTCCACCGGATGTTTCCAGATACCGTAACCATGACCTGAGCATCCCAAACACATGCTCTATTATATGTCTGGCTTGTGCATGTACATCATTATGGTATTGTTGTTGTTCAGGTGTGTGTGCATTTCTGATGGGTGTCATCAGCCACGGCTCCAGTGGGTACCCAGCATCCTCCACTAGGTGACCATAGGGGATGCCCACATTGGCAAATCTGTGGTACAGCTGTGTCAGTTGCCATATGGGTGAATTGCATAGCTTCCAGGGCAGCCAGCACACACATTCAGTATAATGCCCTGGGCATCACATACGACCTGGCAGTTGATGGGGGGGATGCCCCTGCTATTGACGTAGACCCTACCCTGCTCACCAGGTGGTGGTTTGATGCATAAGTGTGTGCAGTCTATAGCACTCACTACCCCAGGGTAGTTAGCTGTTTGGTGGAAGAGATGCATATTGCGGGTCAACACCTCACGTGTGTTGAGGAAATATACATGCTCACAGGCATGTGCTGACATGGCATGCAGGACCTGGTGGAATACTCTGGATTCTGATGCCTGTGAGATGCCCATGTTATCCCCAGTTGTAGTTTGGGAGGTACCTGTGGCTAGTATAGTTAGGCCGACACATACCTTGGTATCCACTGGGATGTGTTCCCCTAGGCCAGTGTGGTGTTTCAGGTGTGGCCTGCACAGCTCAACGATTTGCTGTAGGAGGTCTCTGTCCACCCTATAGTGCTCCACTATCTCCAGCTCATGTAGCCCCTGGTAGATTACCCTGGGTCTGTACACTCTTCTCTGTCTTCTCACTGTGGGTTGTTCGGCAGCATTGACATCTTCACCACCCTCAGCCTCTTGCACTTGTTGTTCTATGTTGCCTGCTGCAGCCCTTCTCATTTTGTAAGTTTGGTTTTAAAATTTCCCCGCTTGTATACACTGGTGGTGTAGAGTGTGGAAAAACCATTGGGGTAGGTGTTTGCTTGGGTTATAGTGGTGTTCTGGACTGGGCTGGTCTGCTTCCTGTGTGATTAGCTGATTCTGATACATTTTACCTGGCAGCTCAGCTAGTTCTCCTTGATTACTTTCCTACTGCTGTTTTCCCTTCCCATTGCCTCCCTGTTTAGGCCCGTGTGCGCGCCACACAAACGGAGTGCTCCAATGTGCACAGAGCTGCTTTTTCTTGGTTTAACTTCCTTTTTCTTCCTGTAAAATCCGGTGCATGGTGCGCACACCCGCTTACACTTTGTAAAGAGTGCTAGGCAGGTTTAGACACACCCCTAGCTTAGCTGTGCTAAGCTAGGAGCAATCCCGAGCCACAGGTCTCCAGTCCACTTACAGTATGCCTGATACATCCCCCCCATGATGGCAACTATATCCTAGTCTTGCACCCAGCTATTTATACTCTTACACTCTTAGGACCTGCCTCACATCCTGGGATAATCTGGGATTCACTAACCCTTCTCTCATTTGCATAGGATTGCCTGCTAATGCATAGTTACATGTCCCACACTGAGCCTCCCCCCTTAGCAACCATTACTCACTGGCCAGGTTGTCTTCTGACTGCCATTGACTTGAATGGCAGAATACTGATTTCAGTTAGAATGCTTAATTTAGTTTTTTTTTTTATTATCCCCCCCCCCCGATCCCATTTGTGAGTCGCTGCCCTATGATTAACCTGGCGAGATCGACGAAAAGAAAATTAAATGTTGTTTATTTTTTTTTAGTTTTACAGTTTGCAATGCCAATGGCCTTCTACTTGACATTGGCATGCTTCCTCAATGATATGCAGCCTTTATATGGAGCTGTTATAGCTCTGTTTTGTAGATTGCAGAACTGTACTCGGTTACTAACAGAGTTCATGTCTGCACACTGCACTCATCCTGTATGGACAGCTGCCAGCTTCCTAGATCGCATATTACCCTGATTTGCATGATTTTCACCTGCAAATGAGGGTAATTTGCATACAGGAGCTCAGTCCATGCAGGATTAGCATAAGAGCTCACGTGCATGGAGTTCGTTCCTGGATTGCACGTTGGCCATATTGCCGTAAATAGCTCTTAAACTAATCCTGCATGCTATAAAGGGCTTCATAAGTCCGGGGAAAGATATTACAGTAAATACTCTGGAAGAGCTAGCCCTCCATGGGTTTTTGGAGCTGTGAGTTTGCATAACTTATTCTAACAGATCTGGGATTCCAATTAAATTTAATTAGTTGTCAGGTAATCTTTTTTGAATACTTGATCAGGTATTGATTGAAATGATTAAATGAAAAAGAGCAATTTTGAAAATATGTTCATTTTGATAATTGTGACCTTTGGAGTGTTGAGAGTTCCACCTATTTATGTCGTTTTGAATGCCTTGCCAAATTTTAAGTATAGGAGCCTATAAGCCTGTATTTGTGGATATGGATAGCACAAGGAAGGGAATTTTTTATTATTATTTTTGTGGGACAAGCATTCATTGCTTTTTTTAAGAGTGTCTGACAGGGAAGGTAGCATAGTGAAGGTATAGGATGAGATAGTAAGAAATAGAATAGGCAGCATAGGCAGACAAACAAAACATAAATAACAAAGATAGACAGAAGAAGTGCTGACAGTCGTGGGGGTACCAAAGGAGAGGAACAGGCAGAGGGAGAACTGGACAAAACACTAGTGAAAGGGAAGTGATACACAAGGAAGGAAAACACCATGGATGAAGGGGGGGGGTTGGTGAGGATCACCTGCCAAGCTGCATAGCGATAAACCCAGCCAGCAGTCAGTCAACTCAATAGCTGCCCTCATGGCTGGGCCCAGCCAGCTGGAGGACTGCACAAGTCACACAAGGATCCACTTCAGGGTGCAAATCCAGTTGTCTCTTCACCAGTCCACTGCAGCTGTCACCAGACCTTCCACTCCCCTCTGGATGATCCAACAGGACATTTCTGTGCCAGTCTTTGAAAAGAAGCCTACAAAACCCACAGAAGATGCAGCACCAGAAAGCAAAAGCAACCCTTTGAGGTTATCCATCACAGAATGATCTTCATCACTCTGTAGAAACGCTGTCCTGTAGACAGCTGGGGACCCAGCAGGTAGTGGCAAGAGGCAGGTGCAGGGCATGGTAGATGCTGCCACACCACATCCAACTCTATAAACAACACTGCAGAAAACATGAACCTAAATGGAGAGAAACAAAACAACCAAGGACAAACAATAAATTTAAACAATGAAAGTGATAAAGAGAAAATAAAGCAAAAGCAATAATCACCAGGCTGTGCTACACCATTTCACACTACAGGCCCTGGGTGAAGGGAAGAAATCCAGTAAGTTGAGCGATGGAAACACAAAATTAATATACAGCTGTGATAATACAATGTGGACTGCAGGGTGGGATATAAGGAGAGGTACCCTGTCTCCTGTGCATAGGATAGTGGCAGAATATACTGG
>NC_056729.1:86845398-86867898 GCF_019279795.1 Protopterus annectens | reverse complement strand
ATATATATATACACATATATATATACACACACACACACAAACACACATATATATATATATATATATATATATATATATATATATATATATATATATATATAGGTTCATAGGTTCATAGGTTCATACTAGGCTATCTGCCCTAGGGCATTTATAAGCCTAGCCAGAGTGTGTGTGGCTTTCACCACCCCTTAGAATGAGAATACTATACCCATTAGTTTGCTGTGCCTCTGTCCAGCAGTGATACAGAGATGATTCCCGGGGTAAACCTACGATCTCCCATCCACTCGTCAAGATTTCTCTTGAACAGAGTCAGTGAGGGGCTCTGCCTCACATGGACTGGGATTCTGTTCCATAGTGTAGGGAGTCTCTGGGTGATGAATCTGTCCCTCCAGCACATCCTATTTATATCCGTGTTGATGTTTAAGTCTCTTGCTCTCGTGGCTCTGGTGGATTTGGATTTTTTGAGGTGGAGCATGTCCATTAATTCCGGGTTGGACATGGCCTTGTATGTCAGGCACAGATCACCTCTGAGCAGACGGTATGCGACTGAATAGAGCTGGAGTTTCTTCAGTCGGGCATCGTATGATATCTGTTTGAGCCCCTTTATCCTTTTGGTGAGGAACTTTTGGGGTCTTTCCAACTGCTGCAGGTGTCGGGTAAGGTACATTCCGAATGGGGCGTTGTACTCAATCATTGGTCTGATAAGTGAAGAGTACAGGGGTACAATGACCTCTCCTGATCTGGATGTGAATCCCTTCATGATCAGGTGGGCAATGTAGAAGGTCTTCCTAACCACTTTGGCAATGTGAGTGTCAAAAGAGAGGTTACTGTCAACCTGGGTCCCCAGGTCCCTGATAACTTCTTCCGTGTTTAATGGATTACCACCTATGTGGTAATTAGGGTTACCTTGTTTTTCCCAAAGGGTATGACTATACATTTTTTGGCATTTAGCTTAAGGCCATGGCTCTGGCACCAGTTATCCATTTCTATGAGACCTCTCGGGAGGATGTCTGTGTCTGATGGAGTGTCAATTATGGTGCCCAGTTTGCAGTCATCTGCAAATTTTGTCAGCCACAATCCCCCTATGTTTGCCTGCACTTCAGAAAAATAAATGCCGAACAAGAAGGGGCCCAGGACTGAGCCCTGTGGGACACCGCTCGTGACCGGCTTAGAGTCTCACATGGCACCAGCAACTCTAACCCTGTTTGTTCTGTCCTTGAGCCAGTTTGCAACCCATCTTGTGACATATGGGTTTTCATCTAAGCTGGTGAGCTTTTCTATGATGCCCGAGTGGGGTATTGTGTCGAACGCTTTTGCTAGGTCAAGGTAGGCTGTGTGAACTGCCTTACCCTCATCAATGGCCTTAGTGACTGTTTCGAAAAAGTCGACCAAGTTCAAGAGGCAGGATCTGCCCTTGACAAAGCCAAATTGGGTAGGATCCAGTGTCTGTAGGTCCCCAATGTCTTTATTTATGAGTTCCATTATGATCCTCTCCATAGCTTTGCAGACAAGGCTCGTCAAGCTTATGGGGCGGTAATTTCCAGGGTCCGTAGAAGCACCGCCTTTGTGGAGTGGGACCACAGTTGCCGTGCGCCATTCTTTGGGTACGCATCCTGTAGTAAGGCTAAGATTAAACAGCAGCCTTATGTGTGTGGTTTAGTTCCTCATTGAGTTTGTGTAGCACACAGCCGGGGACACCGTCCGTCCCATTGATGCTGTGTTTTTTGCTTTAGAGAGAGCAGCTCTCACCTGGGCATCTGAGATGTTTGGGAGGCTAGACTCTGGTGGGATAGATATTTCTCCTTTTGGGGGGGAGGGAGGGGAGAAATTTGCACTGAACCTGTCTGCCAGTATGTTGGCAATGTCTGTGGGTTCAGTGATTTTTTTATCATTTTGAACTAATTCTGAGCATATCTGGGAGTTTCCACCCAGGTTTCTAACATAGCTAAAGAAGGCTTTATGATTGTCTTTTGTGTCATTAGCAATTTTTCTCTCAAAGTTGGCCTTGGATGATTTTATGAGTGATCGTAGTTTTTTGCTCATATTGATCAGAGATGCCTTCCCTTTTAGGGATTTTGCTCTGTCATGTAGTAGCTTTCTCCTCTTGTTGTAGAGTTTGTTTATGGCTGGGGTCCACCAGACTGGGCGCCTGCCTTTGGTGGAAAGGGTCTTGATTTTATTAGGGATTGCTTGATCCATACATTCCTGGTGGTGCTCGTAGAAGGCATTTGTAAGGGTTTCAGCAGCGTGAGTTGTGGTTTCCACTGGCTCGGGGGCCTTGAAGGATACCACTCCAGTCTTAAGAAGTGTGAAGTTTGCTTTTGAGAAGTTCTTCACTGTGGTCTTTTTGGCTGGGGGTGGGGGCGGGATGTGGATCTCCAGTGAAATTAATTTATGGTCTGATCTCACCAATGAGGGATATACTTCCGGTGTGGAGCATTTTGTCCCCATGTTTGTGATGATCAGGTCTAGTATATTTTCTCCTCTTGTGGGAATGGTGACTAGTTGTTCCATAGCATTTGAGTTTATGAACTCAAGGAACCTTTGGGCTAGGGTGTTGGGGCTTGAGTAATGTTCCCAGTCTATGTTTGGGTAGTTGAAGTCACCCAATATGATGGTGTTTGGAGAGACATTCATACTCTCCAGTGTCTTCAGGAAGGCTGTGTGGGTTTCCTGAGTTTGAGAAGGTGGTATATATATATATATATATATATATATATATATGGTTCCACTTCATATCATCGAATTATCATTTCATTGAATTGCAAACCATCGAGACCAAATCGTCGAAGACCCATTTCATCGAAAACTCATTTCATCGAATCTCAAATCATTGAAAACTATGAAGCAACTACAAATAACATTCCACAATGTTTTTACTATGTTAAATATACCAACTCCAAGGTCGCACTACAGTGGGGTTAGGAAATTACCTTTTTCCCCCACTGTAGTACAACCTTGGAGTTGGTATATTTAATTATGGGGGGTGTGGGGGTGGAGCCCCCACATGGGGGATGCAGGGGGGCTTGCCCCCCTGCATGCACATAGTACAAAGTGTCTGGGATGTTATTTGTAGTTGTTTCATAGTTTTCAGTGATTTGAGATTCGATGAAATGAGTTTTCGATGAAATGGGTTTTCGACGATTTGGTCTCAATGGTTTGCAATTCAATGAAATGATAATTCGATGATATGAAATGGAACCATATATATATATATATATATATATATATATATATATATATATATATATATATATTGCCATGTTTAAAATTACTGACATTTATAAGTTGTTAAACTTACTTAACAACATTTATACTTGCTTTTTCTTCCCACTTCAACATTCCTACATTGTAGAATGCACAAAGTGTTTATCAGCAAAGAACACATTTAGTTGGTGAATACATTACTGACTTTTGTGTTTGTCTGATCATGCACCCATGCACTATTGTTTTGGGAAAGGAATGGTCTTCTTTCAGTTTTTAAGACATCATTCCTTCCAGGCAGAGGCTAAGTTATTTGACCACAATACTTTACCCAAGGGAGTACAAGAATTTTAGAAAACTTTAAGAGAGATTCTTACTCTTCCAGAAAACAAATATAATGCAACATATAAGACCATTATTTTGAAATGCTGGTAAGACCATGCATTTTATAGCAAAGCAATATGTCAGTCCTCCACAGAGAGTTCTTTTTAAAAACCTTTTAAGCACCATTACTAACTTATCTCTTTAAGACACCGGCAAACATATATTAACAGAAAAGAAAACAAATCATTTTAACATTTTTTCCATTTACAAACACTATATTTATCTTTTCTTTCCTTATAACTATCCCATTACATAAATTGTTGCCTTCCTTAAAACCTCACTCCTCCTAAATATTATTCTGCATGCATTGTTCCCACAATTTCCATTTATTTATATGTAATTTGCTCCTTCCCTTTTCTAAAGATCCTTCTTCCAGTCGTTTTGTCTGTTTTATAATATTCAATACTACTGTGTGTAGACAATTCAGATCCTGTGCCCCAGCTCAAAAGAATCATTTCCTTAGTTACAACCATTTGCTCATAAATATTTCTGACAAAGTACTCTGTAAGGATTTTTTTTTTTAATGGACAACCCATTACACTCCCAAAACATATGTTCTCCCTTACCTTTTTCTTCCCCCTCACACATCCAATATTTTCTATCTACTTGAAGAAAGTATTTGAAGTCTGCTTATGGTTTACAAATCTCTATGCAAACACTTCCAAGCATACTTGGCAGCTATGCATATGTCCTGCCATTGTTCTGCTGTAAATTGCTTTTCTAGTCTTTCTTCCCAATCTTTTCTAACCTCCAGTGACTGATTCTTATAGTTATCATGCAATACTTTATAATGGTCTCGTATTATCCCTTTCTTAGCAGCAGTTTCCATTTCAGATTCAGCTAAAACCTCTACCAGAGCAGGACTTTCACTTAAGATTCCTCTGTCCTTTTCTCTTTGCCTAAACTCTGATATCAATCCGTAATAAGGGAGGCCAGTCTCTAGCCTACAGTCCAAATATTTCACTGGCCTAATCTCACTCTAATCCCTTTCCTGTCTACTTATTTGCTCCCAATCCATTGGTTTCTTTGCCAGTTTACTCCAGTACATACCATCCCCCTCTTGCCTATTTTCTGTACCACTACTTGCATCATCCTTATGGTCAAAATCTCCATTCTCATTTTGGCTTAGTTCTTAGAATACTTTGTGCTGCTTTATAAATATAATATTCTATATGGTTGTTATTATTCTCCTTAAAGATCTGCATCCAAAATCCCACACTATCTCTTTATTTCTTGAACTTCTCCCCTGATTTATCATCCCTTTCCATTTTGAATTATAACTTTCAGCATATGTTAAGTATATGAGCCTTAAGCATCTAGCCGTAAAATATCCCTTCAAATTAGGTAATCCTAAAACACCTTGTTCTATTAGAAGGGTCAGTTTATCTGACTTAACTCTTGCCCTCTTCCCATCCCAGATAAGTTGATCCTTCCAATAGAACAAGGTGTTTTAGGATTACCTTATTCATCTCTTTATTAATTATTGTTCAGAACTTCTCTGGTTGATAAAATATATCTGACTCATAAATAAAAATAGAGGGACTAAAACTATTTTCACTGTTTGCCTCTTACAAGCCATATCCATAAACAAGATCTTCCAGTTTCTCAGTTTTTGCATTATCTTTTGTTTACTTCATCCATCCAGCCACAACCACTTTTTCCTATTTTTGCTCATGGGATCAAGGTGGCACGCTATCAGTAACAATCATCCAGAGCCAGTGATCACACTGCCACAGGTCTTTTGTTTAGTCTCTTCTCACATAACTTTATCGGCCAAAACAGAAGTATTTTAATCCATACACCTAAATTCATCATCTTACAATGTTCCCATAAGTATAGGTACTGCTGAAACAATTCACATGCGGACATATAATGTACAGATATAACCACTGTGTTATCTTCATTAATTTTATATCCTGAAAACACTTGAAACTGTCTCAAAATATTCCATAATGCTGAGATGTCCTTTTCTGGATGTATTAGGTAAAAAATAATACCACATCTTCCATACCAAAATGTCTTCATAAATTTCTTCAGACATCTACCCACTTTTATTATAGTTTCTCTTGTAGGACCTTCTTAAACATCCTCAGTATTGCAAATCAAGTTCCATTCCCCACCTATAAGTAATATTCCCTGCTGAAAGCTGATACTTTCTCCCCAAAATTTCTTAATCTCCATAATAGCAGTGTTTATTGTAACATAAATACATGCCAGTGCAATCCTCCTCCCTTGCCAGTAGCCTCTTACTACTACAAATCTACTATTATTGTCTATGTTCCTCTTCTATCATTACTGAAACTCCTCTAGCAATTATAATTACATAAGTTTTCCTTTGTCCCTGATATTCTGTTGAATATGCATCCCAATATCCTTTCTTTGTCAAATTCATATGCTCATTGCTTTCTAAATGTGTCTCCTGCAGCATTGCTATATGCATTCTGTATTTCTTAATATATTTTTGTCTGTACCAGTAAGGACATTTACATTCCAAAATAATAAGGCTATCATAGTGATTATGATAAAAAGCTGTTGTTCCCACATATTATACGTCAGTTTTTTGAATATGTATTTCCAACTTTCTGAAGGCTTATGTGCTTTCAGAAATAATTAACTTTTCAGCATGAGAAAAAGAGCACTGGATATTTTTAAATAAAACTAAATTGTACATTGTCCAACTAAATGCATTAAGGTATTAGGGTTGTTATCTCTTATTCACTTCCCATAATTTCAAGCTTTATTTTTCACTTAACTGCGTGCCATTGTGCCTTTAAATTTTGCATTTCCCTCAGCAAAGAATATCCAGAACTCTCAAGATTAAGTGCTAGCACCTGCAGACAGCTTGCTTCCATATAAAAGTAGTCAGCAACGAATCTGTAAAATTTTCCTTAGAACAGAATATACTCCTGCCTTCAGCTGTCAAATTCCCACTTGAAATTTGCTAATAGAAAAAACAGGTAATATCTTTGCAGATGTAATAAACTTGGAATTTTTCATGACTTTCATCATTTTGTCTTATTTTTCAAGCCTAATTGATTACAAAACACTTGTTTATAGCTTAATCCAAGGGCATTAATCTAGACATTCACCCTTGTTAAAAACAGGAGGAATATGTTAATTCTACATATAAAGTAATCAGTGAGCTTTTACACCCCCAACCCCCACCCCAGCAACTGAAGATCATTACATTTTAACATTAAACTTGCTTTTATAGGTTCATAGGTAGGTACTAGGCTATCGGCCCTAGGGCCCATACAAGCCTAGCCAAAAAATGTACCCTGGCTTTCGCCACCCAAGAAAATTATTTTCCTATGCCCCTGTTGAGCAGAGCCACAGAAGTGATCACCGGGGTGAATTTCCCTATTTCCCATCCAATCATCAAGATTTTTCTTGAAGAGTGCTAATGAGGAGCTCTGTTTGACATAGGTAGTCTGTTCCAGAGTATGGGAAGTCTCTGGGACAGGAATCTATCCCTCCAGCATGTTCTGTTTATTGTGGTGACAAGGTTAAGGTCCCTAGAGCGTGTAGCTTGGAGGGATTGGGATTTCTTTAAGTGGAGCATGTCCAACAGCTCTGGGTTTGACATAGCTTTGTATGTTAGACAGAGATCGCCCCTGAGTAGGCGATATGCGATGGAGTAAAGCTGTAGTTTTTTTAAACGGTCTGCATAGGGCATCTGTTTGAGGCCAGTAACCACTTTGTGAGGTATTTCTGTGGTCTTTCTAGTTGTTGTAGATGTCTTGTGAGGTACATACCAAAAGGGGCATTGTACTCTATAATGGGTCTAATGAGTGATGAGTAGAGGGGAACAATGACCTCTTTTTTTCTGGATGAGAATCCTTTTGTGATGAGATGAGCCACGTAGAAGGATTTCCTGACCACTGTGGTGATGTGATTATCAAAGGAGAGACTACTGTCCACTTGTGTCCCAAGGTCTCTTGTCACATTTTCGGCATTAAGTAGACTACCAGCTATGTGGTAGTTCATGGGTACAGAGTTTTTACCAAAGGGGATGACAATACACTTTTTGGCATTGAGCTTCAGGCAATGGCTTTGACACCAGGAATCTGTCTCAGTGAGGCCCTTTTGTAGTTTGTCCGCATCGTTAGGAGTTTCGATTATGGCTCCTAGTTTGCAGTCATCTGCAAACTTTGTTAGCCAAAGACCTTCTGTGTTGGCCTGCACTTCAGAGAAGTAGATACCAAACAGGAGAGGACCCAGGACTGAACCCTGTGGTACTCCACTTGTCACTGGTCTGATGTCGGATTTGGAATCCGCTACTTTCACAGTGTGGGTTCTGTCCGTGAGCCAGTTGGCAACCCATCTTATGACATAGGGATTTATACCTAGTTTAGTGAGCTTATCTATAATTCCAGAGTGGGGATGGTGTCGAAAGCCTTGGCGAGATCTAGATAAGCTGTGTGAACCATTTTACCATCATCTATGGCTTTGGTGACTGCTTCAAAGAAGTCAATCAGGTTTAGGAGACATGACCTGCCTTTTACAAATCCAAACTGAGTAGGGTCCAGAGTTTGGAGATTACCAATGTCTTTGTTTATGAGTTCCATGATGATACGTTCCATGGCCTTGCAGACCAGGCTCGTCATGCTAATGGGGCGGTAGATCCCAGGGTCCGTCGTGGCTCCCCCTTTGTGGAGTGGGATAACTGTCACGGTGCGCCACTCAGTGGGTACAAAGCCTGAGGTGAGGCTATGATTGAACATGGTACTTAGGTAGGGTGCCAGTTCATTCTGTAGTTCATGTAGAACACAGCCTGGGATATTGTCAGGTCCCATGGATGCTGTGTTCTTGGCTTTGGAGAGTGTTTTTTACCTGTGCAGCCGTGATTATAGGAACTTTGCATTCTTCCGGTATAGAAATGGGCCCTCTAGGGGGTGAGAGGGGGGGTAAAGCTAGCACTGAACCTATCTGCTAGGATGTTGGCAATATCAGTTAGTTCTGTATATTTAGTGCCATTATGCTGTAACTCAGAGCAGATCTGAGTGTTCCCATTTAGATTCTTGACATACCTATATAATGCTTTGTGGTTGTCTTTAGAGTCAGTGGCAATTTTGTTTTCGTAACTAGCTTTGGAGGATTTTATGAGGGATCTCAACTTCTTACTGAGGTTGACCAGGGAGTTCCTCCAGTCATGGGATTTTACTCTTTTTTGCAACAGTTTCTTTCTTCTGTTGTAGCGTTTGTTTATGGCAGAGGACCACCAGATTGGCTTCCTTTTTTTGGAGGATGACATCTATCATTATCTATCATTTTCTTCTCATGTTATACCCCCGGATTCACTAATCCTCCATGCAGGACTACTCTAGTCCTGCACGAAAGTGCTAGTTTAAGAGGAGGGCAGCAGCGCGCCATGCATATTAAGGAAGGCACACTGCCTGAACACCTAATGCTACACGGAGAGTGGACAAGTGCAGGGGGTGTGGCTGAGAGCAGAGCTCTCAGAAGAAACATGCCCTTGCAAAGTAGAACAGAAGAATGTGTACATAAAAGAGCAAGACCACACAAGTGTCCGCAGATCCCCACCAACAGTCCCCATGTGTTCAACAACAACAGTACACTGAAATAAACATGAAGAAACCCTTGTAGTAATGTTTTTAAAACTCTGAGTACAGCTAACCGTAGGTGCGCAGGTCTGCCCATTGCGTAGCTATGTGTAAAGCTGCATGAAAGGCTGAAGAGGATAACAAGGAAGGTATAGCAAATGAAGCAGCACAGCAGTACTGTAGTGGTCAGAGCATCCGGCTAAGGAGGAGGCATTCTCAGCTTGAGTCCCACTGCAGAACATACCATTTTCCAAGTGTAATCTGTATATGAACAATTATGTACATTTTATTGCTGAAGAACCTACCAAATAACAATTAAATGTGAACTGGAGTACTGCATGAAATGCACATGTGAACAGTTAGTACCAGAATGAATGTCAGCAATAAGCAGGCGTAAGCATAGATAAGTAGAAGTAAGCAAATGTAAGCAATAGTAAGCGTGTGCAAGTGCGTATGGGTGGGGTGAAGCACCGCCGACACAGATCAAGCAAAGGAGACACTAACTGCATGTCAAAAACTGTGACTGGAAGTCAGCAGTGCTAACCTCTGTGCAAACCCGATCACAACCACTTGAAAATGCCTTAAGCACACCATATCAAACGGCTGGTGTCACGCGAGGATCTGTGTATATTAACAGAGTTAGTCGTAGGTATCACAAAGCATACATGGCACACAAGGTTGGCTGGTATGCACACAAAACACCGTACCCAGCAATACCAGTCAACATTACCGGATATGTAACTAAAGAATTAGAGGTATATGTGCCCGTATGAATACCCATAACTATATAGATATATACCTCCCCTCTCTGTAGTATAAATGTATACATACATAGATAGACATACATAAATACCCACAAATACAGATATACATATGCAGACACCCATACATCCACGTCGTTAGATATATACAGCAATATGTAGATATATATGTATGCAGACATATATATATATATATATATATATATATATATATATATATATATATATATATATATAAAATATGTGTGTGTGTGCACGTAGATATACAAAGATATATACCTATGATAAGATACAGCACCCATGAATGACATATGTTCACAGGCTATGCCAATGGAGGTGAGGGGCCCAAGCATGACCTCCCCCCCCCCAGCCGGACAGAGGAAACATACAAACAAACCCACAAACAATGTAAACAGTACACTGCTCCCCAGACCACAGGCAGGATACAGCCAGGGGGCAGGACACTGGACCTGTGAAATCTAATCTTGGAACAGAGACAGAAGCGTCCCTTGCGGGACACCCCAAAAATTGTCATATTATGGGAGGAAGCCCGAGAGATGACCTATCAAGGCAGGGTGTGTACATACCTGGAATACAAGGGTGGGAATGCCTAATGACCCAAGACAACATAAGAGATGGGTCCCATGAAGTGGAGAGTGGTCAGTGTGTAGTGGTATGTTTAGACCCGACTAGCACCCAGAGTAAGGATGAGTGCTGTAGAGGAGGTACAGGTGGGGGAATTATGGGTAGCTAATTATGGGTCTAGGCATGCAGGTGTTTGCTGGAGTGGGTCTATATGGACAGCCCCAGGAATGTAAGCAATGGTGTTCATTGGGCAGAGGTGCCGCCCAATGGGCAGCCACACTCGCTATGAGTCCCACTGCAGCAAAGTCTATTTTGCATGGCAAAGAATGGAATAACCAGATGTAGATGGATATATGTTGAGGTATGAGTGTGTATATCTACCTATAGCTACATGGAGATATACCTCTCCCTCTCCATAGTACAAATGTATAAATACAGAGACAGAACACATATAAATACCCACAGATAGATTTATACATATGTAGACACCCATACATCCATATGTCGTTAGACATATACAACAATATATATATATATATATATATATATATATATATATATATATATATATATATATATATATGCATACATATACATATATATATATGTATATAGTTATGTGTGTGTATGTATATGTATATATATAATATATATATATATATATATATATATATATATATATATATATATATGATATGATACAGCAGTTACGAATTACATATGTTCACAGGCTGTGCCAATGGGGATGAGGGGTCCAATCAACAAATGTGTAACACGTAGCATCAACCCCCCCCCCCAGCTAGACCAGTGAAACATACAAACACACAATGCATGTAAACACACCACTGCTTCCCAGACTACAGGCAGTATACTACCAGTGGTAGGGACCCTCCAAGTCTAATCTTGAAACAAAGACATGAATGTCCCTTGTGGGACACCCAAAAATTCACTGATTTTTCAGGTTTCCAGCCATTACACTGATGTCCAATGGCAGACCATGCATGTACCTGATCTACATGGTAGGGGAAGCCTGATGATCCATGGGGTGAGACAACATATGTGATGAGTCCGGAGAAGTGGGGAGTGAGTAGTGTGTTCTGGTGTGACCAGACCCGACCTGCACCCGGAGTAAGGAAGAGTGCCAAAGAGGATGTGCAGTATGGGAACTATGGGTATGTAATTATGGGCCTAGATGTGCAGGTGTTGGCTGGAGTGGTTCTATGTGGACCAGGGGTGTAAGCAATAGTGTGCATTAGGCAGAGCCGACACCCAATGAGCAGCCACGACTGGTACGAGTCCCACTGCAGCAAAGTCAAGTTTACATGGCAAAGGACGGTATAACCAGATGTGTTTTTGCAAACCCATTAAATTACACCAAAGAACACTTGGTCGCAACACCCCACTGTAGGCATGTAAGCTGGACTAATTGGCATCACAAGGTAGTATTGCTGCCCGGACCTCAAAACTCTCCCTGCAATACACTCTGATATTAGGTCTGTCCATCTCAATCCCCCTGAAAACTGGTGAGTGCTGAAGAAAAGGTGGTGAATTGCCCTTAATAAATAATTATAGCAATACAGAGTTATAGTCAGAAATCCTATATAAATCCACATTCCCTCATTCTGCAAATGTTTCAGGTTAATACTACAAATATATAGAAAATGTCCCTGACTGTACCTGATTATGTGAGGAGTTGTCCCTGATTCTGTTGAGGTTTCCTCTGATCGGTTGAGAGCTATGTTGCTGTCCTCACCCCCACCCAGGGGTGTGATTGTCCAGACATACCCCCAAATGCAGGATATATACACAGCTGTTGCTGTAGAAGAAATGCCCAGCTGTGGACCTTTCCATCAGCCGTCCTGCACATCCCTGGACATGTCACCTACTATAAGCCCCTCTGTGTGGCCCAGTAACACAACATACCTATCGACCCCTGTTGCATTTGTAGTAATGCCCACAGTCACAAGTAGGTGACACCCTCCACACAGCTATATTGGCAGAATCTGGAACCCCAAACCCAGGTGTATTACCGCAGCTGTCCCAGACTACACATGTAAAAACACATGAAGAGAAAACCCAAGCACACTTGGATCACCACCTGGTGAAGTCCGCCACCACCCAACACTCCAGATCCCTACACCAACTACTGACACTAACACCTCCTGTCCTGTCTCGCATACATATCCCAACACCCTGCAAATCTGCACTACTGCACCCCCACCAATTAGTCAAATGACCTACTATACAGTTAAAATTACCCCCCTCCACCTACCCGCCTACACCTCCACTATTCACATCTACTCTACAACGCTGGTATGGCATATGTAAACCTAACCCGAATACCTGAGTGTAGCCTAACCAGAAATGCTAAATCAGAATTCCACTTAACCTTACACTGAACTTTGTGAACAGTCATACCTGACATGTACACCTGACTTAAGCATGTATAAAATCTACATGTACATGAAGTAGCTCAGGGGTATGCGGCAGCAAGTGGGAGTATGCCTGTGTGTGGGGAGGGGTACTCAGATTAAGCAAAGTAGAAGGAAACAGGTTCAAGAAACTGTAACCGGAGGTTAGCAGTGCTTACCATCGTACAAACCCACGCAAACCCGAGTGTCCTGCCCAGCAACAAAATAAACTGCCTCTGCAAGTCTTGAACCCAGGACCCTGTACACTATAGTGACAGTAGTCACCCACTAAACCATCATAGCAATACAGATGAATGAGGTATCAGCAAAGTAATCCTCACCACAGGTAAATCAAAACAAAGATGTGAACTGAATCTATGTACAGTGTGAGGTGGTCTACCTTGCTACATAACATAAATACATGAACTGGACTACTGCAGTAAGCATAGATGTGAGGTGTTATTGTAATAAAGCGTAGAAGTCCCCAGGTCCCTCTACAGTGTAGGCACACATGAATCATGGATACTAGACACATAAAACCTGCAATGAAGAATATATTACTGCCAGAAGGCAAATATAGTGCAAATTATCTATTAAGCAATGCTAACCGCAGCACAGCTCAACTTAGTAAGAGTAAGCAATGTGTAGGGGAGCCAATCCAATCTGCCCACCGGTATAAGCACTGCCAACCTTAGGTAAGCAGGTGTGCCCCTAGCTTAGCCTCTTCAAACCCAGCCAATCACAGGAAAGTGTGGGTAAACTGCCATATATAAACCACACAGGCGGGAATAGGTTCCATAAGTGGTGGTAGCTTCCTACTGCAGGCAGAATGGCTTGTGTGGGTGAAGGCACTCATGTTAGAGCGCAGCGCTGGTGCATCCAGGACTCATAACTCATGGTATGGCTCATGGTACAACAGCATGAGGAGAGACCACAGCAGGGCTAGTACCCAGGCTTGCAGTATAAAACGGAGGCCTGGGACAGTCTCGCCCATGACCTCACCAGTGCCACAGGTATCCTCATGGCTGGTGAGAAGGTCAGGCATCACCATGCTGACCTGAAACGGTGGAGCGGGGATGTACTGGAACAGTGGATCTAACAGTCTTGGCAGATGGCTAATGCCCCAGTACTGAGTAACTACTCATGCCACTAAGTAATTAAGAATTGCCTAGCTTGTGTATACTATGGATAGGTATGGCTACATATCACTGTATACCTCCAATATCTGCAGATGAGCGGGCTGTGAAACAGCAAGCCCATGATGCTAGGTTACAAAGGCTGCATTGCGAGGCAGGTTAATATTCCTCTGCATGTATTGTCATAACAAATACATATAAGAGCATTAGAAAGTGTCGTACCAGTAGGAACACATGTGTAATATTCTGTGAATAATGGTATAACCCCTGGAGTGCTTCTGAGTACTCTTCTGTCATATGTAGTTGAACTGTTGCATACTATAAATAGTACTGCTGTATTAAGCAGTGTTACCCATGCTGTGGTATGCAGATAAAATGTATATGAAGGTCTGTAAAACAATGTTGGAAGTGCCAAGAGGTCAGTCATATTGTACAAGTGTGGGAGACATAGACAGAAGACAGTAGAAAGCTTCACATCAATTTCCTGATGGCACAGTGTACTGTGATGTTAACAATAATGTTGTTGTCTGACACAGTAGGGGTTTGAATCCCGGGAGTGCTTGTAAGCTGTATGCATAATCGTACCCCACAACTGTACGGATTTTGTTAAAATGTTCAGACAGAAAGCTGTATGTATAATTACACCCAACAACTGTACAGAATTGGCTAGAGTGTTCAGATACAGTTGTGTGCATATTCATACCACACAACTATTCCATTCTGTCCAGCATGTACAGATAAATGGCCCATATCACCAGCCTGGAACCCAGTCCCCCTGAAAAAGCAGTGTGAGGAACACAGAAATGTAGGCAACTGTTAAGGACATATAACAGGAAATTAAACATGTACATAGTCATGGAATGTGTAGGAAAAACAAACCTGTCATTGTAACACCTCACCCAAAGTGTATGACAACAATACACAACATACGTTGCATTAACACCTGCATCTTGTCACAGCTGTATGTAAGACACAGGTCACGTATATAATAATCTACAAACATACCAGTGTACAATATAAGGCCATTGAGTGGTATAATACTTGTGAGGGAAATATCACTGCAGTGACTAGGAATGTCATGAAAACTACAAAAATATGTCAGTTGTTAATTGAACACTCTCTCACCTCTACCATATGTGCAAAATAGCCCAATGATACTCCTCAACTGGTATGTGTACACTCCAAACATTTGTTGGGACATATGTCCTAATGGGTTATACATATTCACATTTGTTTCTATGCATGTGCCATGTTATAATACACCCATAATGGTGGCCTATTGCCATCAATGACACCTGCACGCTCTTGTAATGGCCACTGTTGTTCCATATATGCATGTGTGCTGCTTGCTCTGCAACTGTGTTAAATCCAGTGTGTCGGGTAATGGGAATACCTGTGCATCCTGTTATAACTAATCCTGAATGCTGTTGACTGTAACTAAACCATATCTGCCATAAACCAGCGACAACACAGCTCGTATGGGAAGGCCGGTCCCAGCGGACTCACCTGTCCCACCCCAGCTGGCCATAGCACCGGGCACCAGCACATCTGGGGCCCAGCCTGGGACCTCCACCTCTGTGGGCACTGTGCCACCTTCGGGAGGAACTGCTGCAGGGGATGGGGCTTGCCCCCCTCTCAGAGCAGGTGCGGAGGGGAACTTGTTACCCATCAACAGGTTTGGGCCATGGTGCATAGGGAGCTCGATCTGGAGTATCAAGAGTGGCTATGCCAGCTTGAGGGCCGAGTGGTGCTATTAGAGGGAGCCTGCACCTCCTACACAGCCCCCGGCACAGCCATCTTCGGGGCCGTGAAGGTGCAGTGGTGACTGGCCATAGGTGGGGACATCAGTCCCACTGTTTCCAGTTGGGAGCTCATGGGCTTGCAACTTCCACACACCCCTCCCCGTACAAGGTGTTTACCCCTCACATGTGTGATATACTGGCCCCATATGCATCTCTTGTGTATGTCTGTTAACCTACACAACCTCCCTCCCCATATATACCTACTACCCCTCCCCCACATCCCACTCTCACCTGAAAAATAAAATAAGGGCAATCTGTTCCCACAACAAAATCATGGCCCAAATATAGCTGTCAGTTTTGCAAACATGTCCACTGGACGCATGCAATGTGGTCTATTTGTCATCACAATGAATATCTGCTGTCCTCATCCCTCCCCCAGGGGTTTGAGGGCCCAAATGTACTTGCAAATATTGTGTATATGTACAGCTGTTGCTATAGAAAAAAATGGGCAGCTATGGACCTATCCCATACCCTTTCTGCACATGCCTAGCTATTGTTCCTACTGTCTTTCCCTCTCTGTGCCCCATTTGTCACCACTTTTCTGTCGACCCCTTTTGCTTTTCTTTCAAATAGATTAGAACAGGGGTAAGCAGCAGTTAGCGTGTTTGCGCAGGGGTAAGCTATGCCTACACAGGTTGAGAAATCAGAAGCTAACTGATTGTAGAAAGCCATAAGCAGAGGTTAGCAGTGCTTACCATAGTGCAAACCTGCTGACAACTGCATAAAAGTGCCTTCATCTCTCTTTAGCCAATGTCCCTTGTTCTGCCCAGCAACAAATTGTAATGGCTCTCCAAGGCACTAACCCAGGACCCTGCACTCCATACACAGTGATCTACCACTAAACAATGGCAGATATACATAACCTGATGTTTTCACAAACATATCATCCAGCACCAGCAGTCAACAGTACAGGAAATGTAGTAATATCATACCACACAACCACTTAATGCAGGAATCCTGGACAAAGTGTGCCAAAATGTGGGTACAAGTAGGAATATATGTCAAATACTGCTCTAAGACACCTAAAATGTTGCTAGTCACACAGTGATATGTATTAGAACACATATCTTGAAGGAGATGAAGTCTGAAACAAAAGTGTTGGCACGAGTTACTGACTATAGTCTTGTGATCATCCATGTCAATTGCCAACAGAATGAGGTACAGGCCGAAAATATGATCTTAACATGCATGGACATATTGACAGATATATATCTGGAAATGCAGAGATAGACAGCGATACACATACATATATATATGTATATATATATATATATATATATATATATATATATATATATATATATATATATATATATATATATATATATATATATATAGATAGATATGTACATATGAAGATTTCTATATATGCATATAAATATAGATACAGATAGAACTGTGTATAGCATTACTGCATGGGAACAAACACCTGAACCACTCACTACAACATAACAGACCATAAGCACTGTTAATGGGGGTTGAAGCTCAAATGAGGGATACCTGGTAATTAGTGCTATCTTACCCCCCCACAGCCCTAACAGATATGCTGTGCAATCCAATACCCAGCACATGCATATTTTGGCTACAGGACCCTCCACGACACAGCCACGATGCTCTCACAGTAAGCCATTTCACCTGTAAATGTCAGGGTGATATCTGTAACATAACATGCAGAAAAGTCATTCTAACGTAGGAAATGTACAATGTGGAAGGGGTACACATCACAATGGTTCAGATATGCACACACATCTATACATTGACAAATATGTTCAGGTATATACAAGTATATCGGAGGATATATATATATATATATATATATATATATATATATATATATATATATATATATATATATATATATATATATAGGTACATACACATATACACAGACAATAGGCATTAGTAGCCATACATATGTAGGAGTAGTGTGGAAGTACTGGGTGCAAAGTATATCCCTCAGCCACAAGCCCTGTAACTGGTACCTGTGAAATGTGCAGTGTTGCAACCTGTCCCAGAAATGAGAATACTTACGTTAAACATATACCCACTCACAGTTTGAAGGACATGACATGACACACAGGTATGCATACACATAAAACCTTTATTTGTGTACTATACAATAATGTATGCCATTACTTACGGCACATGAAGTCTGACATATGTAATCAGTGATGAATGCAAGGTCCACACAAAACAGTAGATGCAAGCAATGTGGCTATATAACATACTATGCTGTCCGGGCCAAGGCCTTCAATTAGTACAACAGTAAACAAAGGATTTGCCTTCAAGATAGGTAACAATCAACAATTACTGATGTATTTCAGCAGCCTCCAATTACACCCTGTAGTCAAACCCTAGGGGGGAATGTAATAGTCATGGTAATATCAATGTATCGGTCACATGTATGGACCCTGACCAATATATTTTGTGGGAGTCCACGATATGACTGGGATGGTAGCAGGAATGCTAGCAGTAAATAATGATAGGCCATTACCCAACAACCCCTAACTGTATCACAGCAGGACAAAGCCTGCCATACATGTGGAGGCCAGAGGCAGGCACACAGGGCCATACTTGCAATATTGCTGTGACACATCCTGGATATTGCTGGTGTTACAAGATTTGTTGCAACATACCCTTATGCAGGAATACGACATCAGAAACACAAATGGATGTAGCTATGCACTGATAGCACACAACAGACAGACTGCCAGTAATATATGTAGGGCAAGACCTGTGTAGTGCACAGACCAAATCAATCCACTGGCCATCATGTGGATAGGCCCACAGTTGAGAGCTATGCAGATAGACTGCATTCCATCCTAAACAACTATGGATACACAAACACTGCAAGACCAGCAATATACAATGCACATATTCCCATACTCTGGAACAGACTACCTATCTATGTCAAACAGAGTTCCTCATTAGCACTCTTCAAGAAAAATCTTGATGATTGGATGGGTAATAGGAAATTCACCCCGGGGATCACTTCTGTGGTTCTGCTTGACAGGGGCACAGGAAAATAATTTTCTTGGGTGGCAAAAGCCAGGGTACATTTTTGGCTAGGCTTGTATAGGCCCTAGGGCCAATAGCCTAGTACCTACCTATGAACCTATGAACACTACTCACTCTAGGTCTGGAACCCCATACGAATGTGTAATTGGCATCTGCAATTCCTGCTGTAAGAGGTATTGCAAACTACTGTGTATAACACTGCTGCCCACATACAGGAAGGTTGTCCTCCATACTGGAAAGGTTAAGGGCCAATGCCCACATGAGTCAGTATTTTATAGTGCTGGGTTGCCATGACAGTGGTTATATGAAGTACTACACAATAGGCTGCATGCAATTAGCAGCTGTTGCACACTGGTGCAGATCCCATCACCTGATCATGTGCACCACTTACAAAAGCCATACTGCAATCCATTCAAACCAGCTCAATCACTCTAGTGGAGAGGGAGAGAGAGACAGAGACACACACACACACACACACACAGCAAAAAGAAGTAAAAAATGTAAACTGTAAACAGGCAGTCACAGCTCTCAGGGAAAAAATGACAGGTATGTAAAACATATATGTATGTAATTGAAAGTAGTATGTGGTATAGAATAATAGGAAATATGATGTGGAATGTTGATATGTGCCATCTGTAGTTGTCCCTGTAAGAAGTTCTGCCGAACAACTGCTCTGAACAAGACTGTCTGTCCCTGTAGGCAGTGGGACATACCCACCAACTGTTTCAGATCAGCAGGGAATGACAAAAAAATAAAGCCATAATATGTGTGTTTGGTATGTTAGTGTGGGCAATAGCTTGTGGTGGAAGTACTGCCATCATGATAGACACATGGGTGTCAGAGCACACCACACACAGGATAGTCATGTTAATGTCTAATGCAACATGCACAAATGCCATAGGTGTATAATAGGCTTACCAGCAATCACTCACCATATATATACCAACCTAATGTTAGTCTGTGTTCATATGTGACACCTGGCTGTGTTGCAGTAAGGCAGAATAGTGCAGCTGTGAATGAAAGACAGTTACAGAATGTGGACCAGATGTCTGTATGCACCCCACATAAAGATAATTGTCTGTGTGATATATAATTAGACAGGTATGTCTACAGAAATACAGTCATATAGATGTAGGTATATAAACACCCACAAAATATATCTACACATATACGTATACGTGTGTATATATATATATATATATATATGTATATGTATATATATATATATATATATATATATATATATATATATATATATAGTGGCACTGACAATGGCATGCAGGTGAAATAGTCTGTAACAGGCCAGCAGAGATAGTGTCCCCACAGGGAGCATGGCTACAAACACATAGCACAGAGCATGGCACAAACACATAGCACAAAGCCTGGTGCAATACAACATATGTCCCAATGGTAGGTAAGCAGCTTATATACCAATTGTATTCTATGAACAGTTTGTTGAAGCTGATATGGTGGGGGGAGACATAGATGTGTATTAAGAACTATGGTAACCCTGCTGCATGGTTGCACTGACCTGTTTCCATCTTTGTCTTACGGGGGGGGGGGTGCCCCATATCCGTCTTCCAGCCTACAGTGCTGCAGAGACAGCGGTGATAGTATCACATTTGGTGCAGCACTATGAACAGCTGTTTGGACGGACAGCCCAAGACCAGCAGGAGAGGACCACCCTGTGGAACGAACTAGTCCACAGGGTCAATGATGTTGGACTACATAACTGCAGCTATGAGCAGGTCCGGCATCATTGCAGTGACCTGCTTCACCATGTACATCGGCATGCTGCTGCTGTTGTACAGGGAGACCCATCCATCCACCCCTCACCCGTGTGGAGGAGCTACTCAGGAGTCTTGTGGCACCTGCCTACCTGCAGCACCAAAAACTGGCAGGGCGCATTGTGGAGGTGGGTGCCACCGACACACTGCCTGAGGACCGTGCAGGTAAGGCCCCAGGGCACATCAGTACACCACTCGTGTGTATGCATCTGCATCTGTACAGGTACATCATGCAAATCTGAGATGTCCTCTAGATATATATATATATATATATATATATATATATATATATATATATATATATATATGATGCTGTGTAGTAGTAGTAATAAACAGATGTGCATAAGCTGTAGTATAGTGGACCCCTACTGTAGATGTAACGTAATGCTGCACTCACCCTTTATGAATGCCACAGCTGTTGCCACTGACAACAACATTCTCACACTCTTATGTAGGCCCCTCCAGGATACCACCATAGCAGCAGCCTGTAGTCGGTGAGTATGGTTCATGTTCATGCATGACAAGACACTGTGCATGTAATGGCTATGGGATATTCCATGCACACATCTAACACACCTACCCATACTGCATGCTGTACACATTCACGTTTTGTTGTTGTGAAATGCACTATGTCACACTAGTGGCCATGCTGAGGTATTGGAAGGGTACAAGAGATGCATGCAAGATACCTAACATCCTGTCATTGTGCACTGTGTCCACAGGGAGGGGGAGTATGGCAGGGCACATGGCCTATAGTAGTGACATGTATGAAACACCACCCTCATGGCTGTAACTGCACACAATCAGGTTATGTAACTGTGGCAGACGTAACCCTGACCCCACATCAATAGTGACAGCAGTGTGTGCACTCCAAAGGATGTGTACATGAGTAGACCTTGCAACCATGCAGAGCTCTGGGACATGTGTAGGGTACCCCCCACAGTCATGGTAAGGTCTGGTGGGTGTCAGTGTAATAGTCCTGTACTGGTCATATATGCACTGCTGATGTTGTGATCTGTAAAGCAGACATCAGGCATTCACAAAATATATCCATTCACATATCATCCCAGGTATGAGGTTCTGTAACACACAGGGGCTGTGAGCATTGGAGCTGACATAACAGACAAAGTGCTACATAAGCAGCAATGGTTTGTACACCTGTGTGGCATGATGCACAGTACAAGGCAGGGTGCAGAACAGGTTGACAGTGACACTTCGTACATGGGTGCAGTGTTGACAAGGGGAAAGGCCATCACCTACCAACACAGCCCATGCATCACACACATGTATACTGCTGCTGTGATGAGGTCACTTTGGTTGCACTGCATGCTGTTGAGCACCAGATGTAGTGCATGCTGACAGAAGGGTAATGGGAGGACTGTGTGTACAAAAGGTGTGCAACCCACACATAGGTGTGTGTGGGGGGTGTTGAAAGTGTGTGTAAGTGCAATCTGGTGGAGTGTGGTCAATGCATGTCTGATGAGTGTGTACATGTGTGTCTGTGTGGATGTCCATGTATGCACAGGCGATAGTGGGATGGATCACATGGCGGTACTTCTCCTTGGGATTGTGCTATAGATGTAGTGACACATGAGACAACAGGACAGCCTGTCCGATATGTGAACACAGGACAGTTGATAGCATAACAAGGTCTGTAGCACAGAACATGCATTGGGAGAGAAAGAACATACCAGGTATACACATCACAATGCCAGCAGCAGATGGATAACCAGCTACCCATGTACTAATGCAATGGGGAATTACAAGACCATATCAGTGAGTGTATCCAGGTATTACTGTTGCCCACATGACAGGTTGATTGTGCAGCAGATGTGGCATGGACTGATC
>NC_056729.1:86797898-86840398 GCF_019279795.1 Protopterus annectens | reverse complement strand
GAGCCCTACCTCAGCCCCAATAGTCTCAACCTCTCAGTGCAAGGGGATGTCATGTATGTATTGCAGGTATATTTGTAGACTATTGCTACTGTAATAGGGAGTGTCTTCACAGACATGGTGTACGTGGGAGGCCACATCTGCTATGGACATGTGCGCCATTGGCTACTGACAGACATCCTAAGGTCATCATAGTACAGTACCACTGCTAGCACAGTAACACCCCTGTGGACTACAGCTGCAATATGCCCAATATATGTGGACAGTCTGACACACGATGGTCAGTCCAGGGGTATACACAGAGCCCCTTCATGCAAGACATGTGGACCAGGCCTGTCAATGTGGATGTTAACAGCCATGTAGATGGATATCACATGTAAATACTGGTATACATTTGCCCCCATAGGTTATACATTCATACACCCCTGTCTGTCCTGACACATAATAACCACTGGTACAGAGGCGCCATGACCACATACTGCCCACTAGTTAGTGACATACATCTGAACAGCATCCCTCTGCTTTGTCTGACTTACATGGTGGCCCGGCAGAAGTACATCTGACAAGTATCTGGACATGTCATCTCACTGGATAAGTACAGTCATGTGCTAGGCATGTAACAAAGCACAGTGTTAGCTACAGGCAGACTGACTCAACACTGGGCTACATCTCCCATGTGGGGATGCACATGTACCTGCATAGATAGCAGGCTCTACAGGCATGTCACCTCACAGAGTAACAGACACCTGTGTGAAAGTGCATAACCACAACCAATGTGAACACAGCCACAGCCACATATGGTAAGCTAGCTTACTAATACAGTATATGGACTATCTGACCTACACCATCCTCATATGAGTCACTCACACAACACCCCTACATATACTGGGTCACTAGACTGTGTGGTCCAATGCCTGTCTGTGGTATAGGACATGTGTGTGTTCGCCCCTACAAACATGTAAACTGTTAGGGTGACATACAGTGGAGCAGCATATAACATCAGATAGGACAAGACCTGGAACAATGACATCTACAACAGTCTCTACACAGGCCAAGGTACATATTCACTATACACACACTGTCATAGGTTCATAGGTTGGTACTAGGCTATCAGCCCTAGGGCCTATACAAGCCTAGCTATAACAATTCCCTGGCTATTTCTTCCCACACTATTTACTTCCCTGTTGACAATTACCAGACTTACACATACCTCATTACTGTACACACAACCACATAATGGTCAGGCTATGTCCTCAATTATAACCCCTACTGTACATAACATGTGTAGCAGTCTGATATCTCACTGGCTTGTTATCAGATATGCTGTCAATGACTATGGAGTACAGAACATATGCACCCCCTACTGCATGACATATGTACAAAGGTTGACAGAGTTGTGGCTGTAGACACAAACACAAGGCCAACATTGATATGTCGCTGTAATACCCGCATACATATACTGTTATAACAGGATTTCTGGCACCATATGTCCTATGAGGGATGTGACATCGGTAACTCTCCCGGCTGTCACCATCTACTGCCTGCTATCCACGCACTACCTTCTGCATTCCACAAATAGGTGCACCGTAGCTGACACATGAAACCAACGGCACAACATTGCCCAGTCTGCAGATGACCCTACGGATGGGGACCCCTCATATATATGGGACCGACATGGCAGGTATTGCGACATGCATGACAGGCATAGTCAGACAAATACTGTTAAACCAACAGTACTCCACATGCAATATAGCAGCACTTACAGTCTGTAGTCAGGTCAGGCACACCCCCCTCCTGTTTGTTGCCATCTTTCCACAGTGTATGTTGTTAGAGGTAAATCCCCAATCCATCTGAGATGCTGTTTTCCAAACAACAGATCGAGTTCCTGCTCACAGTGACTGTAAAGGGCCAACATCACCATGTTGTTCCTAGGTATTGGAGTGTGTTTCCATGCAATTGGCTATGGGCCTGTTACCACAGACATTCCACATGCAATCAGCTTGGGGAGGGCTGTAATTCATGCAGAGGCTATCAGCTGATCATGAACATCACTTACATTACACATGCTGCCTAAGCATAGCAGGTGTGGGTCTCTAAATCCACCGGAGAGGGAGTGGGAGAGGTAGACAAAGGCAAATACATGTCAGGGAGGGGTGGTTGAGTAAAACAGAAGCATGTTTGTGTCACACACCTACCAGCACAGGGTATCAAACCCCCAACAACTATGTAGTGCTATCACAGTTCGATGCAGTTATTGGTTGCACCACATAGGTTACCTGCTGTGGAGCACTGAGTATATTTGTGATGATGAGTGACATCTGCAACAGGGATACAGTAGATATACAGTAGGTGACGTGCACGTGCCTGTCTGCATGAACAGCTGCCAGCATCAACACAGGCACACTCACTCAGGGACACACACACATTGACGCACTTGGCAGGGCCAGGAGTGCAACTCATCAGTAATGTGATTGCCACAACACATCAATGTGCAGGTATCATATGCACCACACGGGTCATACAGAGGTCGTATGGGCATAGAGTAAGATGAGGTGTCAGACATCAAACAGCATGCTTCAGTATACCCTGGGGGGATTGTAGTAAGTGTGGATGTGGTCAGATGCACCATACAACACACACACGGACACACAGGGTGCCAGTCCTGACATGCATGGGTGCATATCTGCACGGGTGTGTGGTGGTCAACTGTGCCAGCAGGCTGTACAAGGGTAGGGGATGGGTATACCTTGGCATTAGGCCACATGACAATGGTCTGCATTGTGCCTCAGGCCTGTGGTTTCTGCATCTGCCCACACAGGTGGGTATTGCATCCCCCATCCAGTCACCTGCATGACTACTGTGTGTGGCCAACGCTGTGCATCACTTGCCATGTATATGTTCCTTACTCTATGACATGGATGGTGTCTGGGATGTGCACACCTCTGACATGGATGTACAGTGACATGTGGGACTGTACCTGGGGTGTCTGGCCCATGTTGTTAACACAGAGTATCATTGGATGCGCCAGTCTTGCCCACCTGTGGCAGGAACTGGTAATGGGCAGCAGGTTTACCCTGCACCTACATTGACAACATGCTAACAGTATTCCCCAATGTCAGTGTCATCTGTCCATACAGGGCATGTTATCAGGCATAGTATGTCAGTTGGGAGTCGCATGTGAAGGCACCACTGGTGGTGCAGGTGTCCATTTGGGAACATGGTGGAGGTGCACTGTCTGCATGTATGTGCATATTGGACAGATGGCCAGGGTGACAAGCCCTCTGTAACCCACTGCTATCACTGCAGAGTTACTATCAGTGGCCAATATGCAGTATACTACCCACATATTGGCTGTTGCCTAGGCATGTGTGTGTGTTCTATGTAATAGTGGGGTTGCTAACTGTGATTGGCTGGCCTTGATGTCACATGTCTGGGTATGGCTTTGCACACCTTTCTCTGAGCTAATTTACATCTGGTATCCCTGTATGGTTGACATAGTGATATATAGTAGGGCCACCATAAAATAACTGAGCAAAACCCCCTCCACACTGGCCACAGGTGTCACACACTCACAGCTACCTCTAAACAGGATACGTGTTACACACACACACTCACTCCTGTCATGTCTGGTAGTAGAACCCCTACCTAATTAATTTATCATTCTACAACACTACATAGGTATAGTACATGCCATGGACATTACTGGAGTACCTCTTCCCCAAAGGTGTATTTCCCAATGTATGACATGAGCAGGGTTACCAAAGTAGGGCATTTCGACTGTACAGCGAGTGACTAGCCTAACATGCATTGCTCCCTGCACAGACAGTGAGACACACACAAAACATCCACAACTGACATGTGTGGGAATAGAACCTTTGACTGAGGTCTATATCACACTACAGCATGGGGCTGTTATAGGACGCACCACAGGGATTACAGAAGAACTGTCTCCCCAAAGTTGTATTCCACAATGGATGACATCAGCAGGAGTGCCACAGTATTTGAAATATACTGTGAGTGAGTAGCCTCTAATGCATTGCTCCATACACACACATTGAAACACACACAAAACATTCAAGACTGCCATGGGTGGGGATGGAAACCTACCACTGTTCTAAATCACACTACAGCAGTACGCAGTTATAGGACGGGCTATGGGGATTACTGGGCTACACTCTTCCCAGAGGAGTATGTCTAGGTGAGTGACATCAGCAGCCTTGCCAAGGTTGGGTATATGAATTGTATGGAGTGTGAATAGCCTAAAAAGCATTGCTCTCTACTCAGTCAGTCAGACACGCACACACACACACACACACACACACACACACACACACACACACACACACACACACACACACACAGATTCACACACAGACACAGTTGCCAGGTCTGGGGTTAAAACACCTATCTAACTACTTTATCACATTACAGCAGTACACAGTTACAGGACACGCTACGGAGATTACTGAGAACTGACTTTCCCACAGGTGTATGCCTAGGTGAGTGACATCAGCAGCCCTGCCAAAGTTGAGTATATAAACTGTACGGAGTGTGATTAGCCTAAAAAGCATTACTCTCTATTCAGTCAGACACACAGATTCACACACAAACACAATTGCCCGGTCTGGGGTTAGAACACCTACCTAACTACTTTATCACACTACAGCAGTACACAGTTACAAGACACGATACAGAGATTACTGGGTGTGACATTCCCAGGGGTGTATTTCTAGGTGAGTGACATCAGCAGGCTTGCCAAAGGTGAGTATATGAATTGTACAGAGTGTGAGTAGTCTAAAAAGCATTGCTCAGTCAGACACACACACACAGTTGCCAGGTCTGGGGTTAGAACACCGACCTAACTACATTATCACACTACAGTGGTATGCAGTTACAGGACACACCACAGAGATTACTGGGTTATAACTTTCCCAGAGGTGTATTTCTAGGTGAGTGACTTCAGCAACCCTGCCAAAGTTGAGTATATGTATTGTACAGAGTGTGAGTAGCCTAAAAAAACATTGCTTTCTACTCAGTCAGATTCACACACACACACACACACACACACACACACACACACACACACACACACACACACACACACACACACACACACATACACATACACGTTTGAACACCTGCCTACTTACATTATCACACTACAGCAGTATGCATTTACAGGACACACTACAGAGATCATTGAGTATGACATTCCCAGAGGTGTATTTCTAGTTTAGTGACATCAGCAGGCTTGCCAAAGGTGAGTATTTGTATTGTACAGAGTGTGAGTAGCCTAAAAAGCATTGCTCTCTACTCAGTCAGACACACACACACAGATTCACACACTAACACATACAGTTGCCAGGTCTGGGGTTAGAACACCTACCTAACTACTTTATTAGACTACAGCAGTACACAGTTACAAAACACACTACAGCAATTACTGGGCTTTGACTTTCCCAGAGGTGTATTTCTAGTTGAGTGACATCAGCAGCCCTGCCAAAGTTGAGTATATGAACTGTATGGAGTATGAGTAACCTAAAAAGCATTGCTCTCTACTCAGTCACACACACAAACACACACACACACACAGTTGCCAGGTCTGAGGTTGGAACACCTATCTAACTACTTTATCACACTACAGCAGTATGCAGTTACAGGACGTGCTATGGAGATTACAGGGTTCTGACTTTCCCAGAGGTGTATGTCTAGGTGAGTGACATCAGCAGCCCTGCCAAAGTTGAGTATATGAACTGTACGGAGTGTGAGTAGCCTAAAAAGCATTGCTCTCTACTCAGTCAGACACACACACACAGATCCACACACAAACACACACACAGATGCCAGGTCTTGGGTTAGAACATCTACCTAACTACTTTATTACACTACAGGAGGACGCATTTACAGGACACACTACAGAGATTACTGGGCTATGACTTTCCCAGAGGTGGATTCCTAGGTGAGTAACATCAGCGGCTTTGCCAAAGTTCAGTATATGAATTGTACAGAGCTTGAGTATTCTAAAAAGCATTGCTTTCTACACAGTCAGAGACAGACACACACACACACACACACACACACACACACACACACACACACACACACACACACACACACACACACACACACACACACACACAAACACACTCACACAGTTGCCAAGTGTGGGGTTTGGACTACTACCTAACTGGTTTATCACTACAGCAGTTCACAGTTATGGTATGCACCATGGTGATTCTTGAGATACAGCTCTCACAAAGGTGTATTTCACATTGGATGACCTCAGCAGGCTTGTCATACTGCTACTGTGGGGTGGGCGGTGTGTGCATGGGCCATAACCCATTCTTGTAGGGGTTGACATGCCACATGCAGGCACACATGGGGTCATATGTCACAGGTACATGAATACAGCTACTAGATGACTACTTCCTTGTACAGTCATGTTGCACAGCTGGTATGAGCACCACATAGTCTGTCATTCTGACAGATGCTGATGGCTAGTATCTGCAGTGAGTGCATCTGCACCTCATGTGATTGTGGGCCTTTGGCTGTGTGCTGGGTGGGACAGTCCCGGATGGGTCCTTGTCACGGTGACCCTCTTCCACATATCTATGTCCATCTACCTTTGGCTTATTATAGTGTAGTGTCCTTACATATATGTCTGTATTCCTATCCACTGTGTGTGCAAGGCAGGAGTGGTGCATACTGACATATGTCTGCACTAGGAACTGCAACTGTCAGATATGTCTGGTCCACTGGTGTTTGCAGACATGGCCTTCATGTGTTTAAGTGTGTGAGCATGCCCAATATGGCCATCTGTATTGCATGTGTGGTGTATGTCCAGGTTGTTTGTACTGCGGTGCTGACCTTTGAGTTGAACACTGGCAGGTAGCATGCTGTGTCTGCAGGGTATCCATTGGTCATTTGGCATATACTGTTGCTACATTTCTGCATAGCGGGGGGACACCTGACTGTTTCTACATTTCAACACAGGAGTGGGGAGGGCACCTGACTGTTACTATTAGTGTACGTAGGATGGGGGGGCACACCTGACACTTCTACACATTTGCTAGGACAGTACTGGTATGTCGGGTACTTCATTTCAGTCTGTAGTCTTGCCTATCGTGCTGGCTAGAGGCATACCAGTGTACTACAGATCCTAGCTTTCACTGCCTGCATATTAGTTTCAGACCTCCTAGCCTTCACATCTTCCATCCAACTGCCTGGCCTGCTGTAGTCTGTCTGTGTAGGCCTGGGGGGGGGGGTTACACATAGGGCTCATTCAGAGGCCATAGTGCAGCATTTGTTTGTGTTTGTCTACACCTATTCTGCTGACTGTAGCAGTTGTTGTGTATGTGACCCCCCCCCCCAACTGGCATATGTGAGTCACTTACCTTGTGGGTGTCCCAGTACTGAGGGTGGAGCTGCAGGGCTGCCTATGTCAGATGCACAGAGTACACTCCCTATACATGGTTGATCCCAGGTAGTGTCATGTTTGGCATCCCTTTTACTGTATGTGCGAGAGAGGTGACATTCCCTGGGTCCCTACTGTGTCAGTGAATGTGCTATACATTGCCTCTTTGCCAGGGCCAGGGCATACTGGGCATGCCTCCTTCTGCCTACTGGGGGCAGGCTTAGGTTGTTCCTCCTCCGAGTCACTCTGTGCCTGTGCAGGCCTTGGCAATGGTGGGGGGCTGTGTGGCCCTGCCCCATGCTGTTCCTGCTGCAGCTGTTTCCACAGGATCATATTGTGTAGCATGGCACAAACAAGGACAATTTGGGTACATGTAGTTGGTGAGTACTGCAAGGCTCCACCAGATGTGTCCAGACACCAGAACTGTGACTTCAGTATCATTATGGAGTTCTTGTTCGGTTGTGTGTGCATTTCTGATGTGTGTCATCAGCCATGGCTCCAGTGTGTATCCAGCATCCCCCACTAGGTGACTGTGTGGGATGTCCCCATTGACAAATCTGTGGCATTTAGTTTCAGTCCATAACTTTGGCACCAGTTATTTATTTTGGACAAACCTTCCTGAAGGATGTCCAAGTAATTTGGGGATTCATTGACTGCTTCTAACTTGCAGTCATCTGCAAATGTCATCAGCCAGAGCCCTTTCATACTGGATTTTACTTCAGAGAAATAGATGCCAAACAGGAGAACTTCCACCACTGAACCCTGGGGGACTCTGTTCATAATTTGTCATTTTGTGGAAGGTAGCTTACCCTATTTTTTTCTCCTGCATTCTATCTGTGAGGCAGTACGCAATCCAGTGGGTGACATAGGATTTATTTACAATTCATCTGTATTTCTACATTGCCTGAGTGGGCATAATAGTATTCATCATTCTCTACTTAAGGATTTAAATGCAGCTCATTGTTAAAACTGACCAAACTACATTACCATAGTCTGTACTGAGAGTTCTGGGGTGGTATTTGTATGTATTTTATGCTATTTGTTTGATAACTGGTTACAAACCCTTTTCAGCAATAACCCAATCCAAACTACAGAAAACACATAATATCTATGAGTATAATATAATTTGATAACAGGAAGCATAATACAAAAGTTTAAAAATAATATTGAATGATACCTGAAACGCTATCCATGCAATCATATGGATCACAGATTTAGATTACAGACAGAAGAGCTATAAGGGATATACAACACTAGCTGGTATCTTTCCAGTAACAAACAGTTCCCTTGTGTAGAGAAATGTATATGCAATTTTAATTCTAATACAAAGCCAGCTCACTGCAGTTATATTCTTTTTTTTTTTTGTTTTCAATCTCTCTGTTTTTTCTCCTTTAATATCATCCTGAAAGCCATCACAGTGACCCACGACATACACGGGGCTTGGCATATTAGTTAAGGAGTTTACCTTACAAATACAAGGTGCATGTTATGATTCTTAAATGGGATAATTGGCTAAGCTTAAAAAATGCCCTTAAGGGCAGTTATCCTAGTACTAACCTATTCTACACATGTAATGCATGTCCCTCCATGAAGAGAATTCATACAACTACCTAAAGGAAACAGAGTATAAAACAAGTAGGCAGACTATGTGCATAAAAAAAATCTGCATTTGTTATGTACTTATATACAGTTACCGCACAGAAACTGTGTAGCTTTCATAGCAAATTGGTATGGAACATATATGAATGGTATACTAGAAACTAAAATTATTTCTGATATAAAATTCAGATCAATAGCTCCTCGTTGTGAGTGCGAGATGGTTTTGTCCTTGCCAGTACAGTTTTTATGGCACTTTATGGTAAATGTCATTTATGTGGCTAACTCGATACATATTTTTATCAATCATCCGACATCACGTAAGTTATATGCAGCTATATTTATACACACTGCCTGAAAAAAAGCAAAGATGTTAGCCATACTTTAAATTAATTATGAAGCTTAGCAAACTGTTGCACCCCATTGAGAAGAAATGTGTAAATGCTATGAAAATCTCAAAAAGGAGATGTAATTGATTTTTTTACTATGGTTAAAAGCAGCTTGTTCTAGGGGATATCACTGCTTTTTTTTCACTGTTTCTTTTTTCTCACTGGTAGAGCTGAAATTAAGCTGTTTATCAGTGTGCAGCTATCTTGGAAGGCCTTTTTGCTGCAAGGAATACAATAAAACAGAAAAAAAACTTCTCTGAAAATAAACTATATTAAAATATCTGCGGTATATATATGTTGGTGTATTTATTCCATTGCTCAAATTCATAGGTGTTTACTAGCCTAACAACCACAAGGGCTTTTGTAAGCCTAGCCATGCATCCCAAATCCCTGATGAGTTCTAATACCCTTGATAAGTGTAAGCATGGGCCTGGGAGATGAACCATTAACAGGTTTCCTGTCTGCATCAGAGATATAGGTTCCAAACCAGGGATGAATTTCCAGTTTCCCATCCAATTGTCCAAGTTACACTTGAATTGGATTAGGGAGGAACTCTGCTTCACATGGATGGGGAGCCTGTTATATAGATGGGGTAGTCTCTGGGATGCATACCTATCTCTCCAGCAGGTCCTATTTATATCACAGGCATGGTTTAAGTTTTTAGAATGGGTAATTCTGGTGCTGTTTGTTTTGCAGATATGCAGGAGGTCCATCAGAGTGGGGTCTGACAATTCCCTGTATGACAGGCATAGATCTCTCCTCAAAAGCCTGTAGGAGACAGAATACAGGGATAAGGCCTTGAGGCGGTCATATTACTTATGCCCTGTATTTGTTTAGTGAGGAACTTCTGTGGACATTTCAGTTGTTGGATATGTCTGGTTAGGTACATACCAAAAGGGTCATTGTACTCAATGATAGGTCTGATGAATGCTAAATACAGTGGAACAATGACTTCCTTTGACTTAGATGCCATATCCTTGTTTAGAAGTTGCGCAACATAGAATTATTTCCTCACCACTGTAGACACGTGATCAAAGGCTAGATTACTGTCTGTCCCTATGTCCCTGACTACTGGGTCAACTCTAAGGGGTGTGTTGTCAATATGATAGTTACCAGAGATGGATGACTTCCCAAAGGATACCATTATACATTTCTTGGCATTTAGTTTTAGTCCATAACTCTGACACCAGTTGTTTGTCTGTGTCAGCCCCTCTTGGAGAACATTTGTGTAAGTGTGAGATTCAATGACAGCTCCTAATTTGCAATCATCTGCAAATTTAGTCAGCCAGAGACCACTGACATTGGCCTTGACGTTTGAGAAGTAAATGCCAAAAAGGAGCAGTCCAAGGACTTATCCCTGAGGGACTCCACTTGTGACTGGCCTCTTTGTAGAGGTGGATTCCCCAATTCTAACTTCCTGGGTCCTGTTTGTGAGCCATTTGGCTATCCACTGGGTGACGTGGATTTTTACCTAACCTCTTGAGTTTGTCAACAATGCCTGAGTGGGATATTGTGTCAAATGCCTTGGCCAGGTCAAGGTAGGCAGTGTGAATGATTTTGCCAGCATCCATTGCTTTGGTGACCTTCTCAAAGAAGTCTACCAGGTTGAGTAGGCATGTTCTGCCCTTTACGAAACTAGACTGGGTTGGGTTGGAGGTTTATTACATCTCTATTGATCATCTCCATAATAATTCTTTCCATGGCTTTATATATAACACTAGTGATACTTATGGGTCTGTAGTTTCCCGGGTCTGTAGAAGGCCCACCTTTGTGCAGAGGGATGACAGTTGCCTTTCGCCATTCATGAGGCACAAAGCCTGTTTGGAGGCTGTAGTTAAATATTAATTCCGGAGGCCCCAATAGGTCATGTTTCGTGCTATTTAGAAGGCATCCTGGGATATTGTCTGGGCCCATTGATGCAATGTTCTTGGTCTGAGGGAGAGCATTAAGGACCTGTTCCCCAGTGATAGCAGGGAGAGTTATATTTGATTATATTTCCAGGGGAAGGTTAAGGGTGAGAGAGGAGTAAAGCTAGAGCTGAATTTATCAGCTAGGAGGTTTTCTATGTCTTTTGGCTCAGTATAGGTGGCTCCATTTACAATGAGCTCTGCACACAATTGTGAATTGCCTTTGAGGTTGTCAACATAGCTAAAGAATGTTTTGTAGTTGCCCTTGACCTGGGAGGCCAAACATACCTCAAATTTGGCTTTGGTAGACTTTATTTGTCCACTGAGTTGTTTGTTTAGTTTAATGAGAGTATTTTTATCCTGCTGGGTGCTGCACCTCCTAATTTTTGCCATGATTTTCTTCCTCCTGTTATACAGCCGATTGGTTTTGTGATTCCACCAGGGTGGCTTATTTTTTTAGTTAGTTCTGTACTTCTTCCTGGTGGGTACAGCTGCCTCTATCTAGCTATTAACATGCTTGTACAGGGTTTCTGTGAACAGTTCTGCATAGGCAGCAGTGTTCTCAGGATTATGGGGGCTTGAAATATTGCCAGGTTCTCACTTAATAACAGGAGGTTAGCCTTAGAATAGTTCCTGAATATTCCAGGTTTAGATGGGGGTCCAGGTTTTAATTTTACTTCAAAGGAGATCATTTTGTGGTCTGACCTTACCAGGGAAGGCATTACATTAGGGGGTGGTGTGCAGCACTGTCCCATATTAGTGAAGACCAGATCCAGTATAGTTGCACCCCTGGTTGGTGTATTGACTATCTGGTCCAGGGAGTTTGTGTTTACAAACTCCAGGAATCTGTGCATGTACGTTTGGTGTCATATAGGATTCCCAGTTAATAGTGAGGTAATTAAAGTCACCTATGAATATGGTATTGGGTTGGATGGTTAGTGTTTCTAATAAGTTTAAATACATGGTATGTGTTTCCTGGGTCATAGAGGGGGGACCTATAGTTTGCAAGGAAATTGGTATTGGATTTTACCTATGGTGATTTGAACATGGAGAAGGTCAAGTGCATTGTCCTGTTTGACCAGCCTTGAAATATATTTATTTTTTATGTAAATAGAGACACCTCCACCTTTAGTCCCTGCCTGTGAAGTAGCTGGTCTAAATGTGTTGAAGGCAGTATAACTCTGCACTGTTGGTGTGCTGTCCGGGGCTTTAAACCACGTCTCTGAGGCTGCACAGACATCACCATTCTCTAGGAGGAGATCACTGACGTCTGAGTTTCCCTGCAGACAGAAGACAAGTTTGATGCTGGAATGGCATCTGTTGATGAACATGAAATATCATTTCCCAGTATGAAAACCCAACAAATATATTGCAATCTTCTGTGTTGTTAGCAATGAGCTGCTAGTATTGTGCTGTGATGTTTTGGATTCTTCTACTGCGTCCATTGGCAGTGGGCCTTCCTATACTGTAAAAAAATAAATGAATAAATAAATAAAAGGGCACACATTTTCCCCAGTGCTGGTTTCATCTGAATTTTTAGACAGCTTGCAGGTCTTTATGCCAGATTGAGACTTTTTAGTAGCATGTAATGCTTGAACCCAGTGCTGACTTTGTACAAGAAAAGTGATCCCTCTATGACAATTAACTTTGCCTACTAGGCAACAGAGACACTTGTTGTAGGTTTACATGTGCTAATTTGGCTGATCTAACTAACCTCATTCCAGACATGCATTCAGTAACTTCTGAGGGCAAAACAATTTCTGAGCATGCAGTAACAAGGCTAACATGAAATACAGTAGCTGGTTCTGAAATTGCCATGAATGTCCCTTACATACTGCCTTCATCATGTGTGACAGTATCAGAACATGTGGATTGTAACTCACTAATTGTGTCATTAAAAGAGTCACTATTGTTAAATATCTTGTACACAGTAGTGGCTGGAAGTCAATGTCTTCTGAGATTATTTTACCTCTTTTCACATGCCTCCTAAAACAATAATAGGAATGATATATGTGAATTCTCCCTCTGAGACAAACATTTTTTTCTGTTGACTGTTTCCCAGTGGTTTGTCACATAAATCCCAGTTGTTGTTGTTGTCTTTCGGCTTTTCCTGGTTAGAGGTCGCCACAGTGGAACTCCGGTCCACTAATGATTTGCAGTAGATTTTGATGAACGCCGAGGTGCCAGCTCGACGTTCAAAGTTCAACGAAGGCACGCCCATTTACGCATGTCTTTCAAACGTCCACCCAACTGCGGGGAGGACATGCAGACTCCACACAGAAGGCACTCCTCGCACTCCAGCCGAGAATCGAACGGGAGAACCTCTAGCTGTGACGCAACAACGCTACCGCTGCACCACCGCAGCATGTCACATAAATCCCAGTAATATGTTTTTTTTGATTCAGTAATGATGTCACTGTTTTCTCACTGTGCTAGAAAACAATTATCTGTGGTCACGAGGTGGGGTGGGGTGTAAACAGAAACTGCTCATAACAGAAATCCCATTTATGTGAATAGAAATGGACATTTTAGCTGCACTCATGAAGTCAAATAAGGAGCACCAGTATATTCTGGGAATTCTTGATCATGCAGCAGATGTTAATGTGGCAATAACTTTACAAATGGTTAATGCCAATGTTATAGCTGAAGAACTATTACTATCTTTTTCCTCAGAGTAGGAATTCCCCCAAAACTTCTTATTGCCCACTGAATTCCATCTATGAACTCTGACAGTTCCTTAAGGTAAAGCAGTAAAGACCTCTGTATACCATCTTCCAAAAGATGGTTTAGTAGAATGCTTTAATGAAAACCTTAACATCTATGTTAAAGAAAGTAATTGAACAAGATGTAAAAATAAGATTCAGTTGCTCCTATATCTCCCTTTCCTGTGAGGGAAGTGTCCCAAACCTCAAATGGATTTGCTTCATTTAAACTGCTATATGGCAGACAGAGGGATTAAATTGATTAGTCACAGCATGAAGTTATGGGAAAGAGTAGTGGAAGCTAGGTTAAGAAGGGACATGATGATTAGTGATCAGCAGTATGGTTTCATGCCAGGAAAGAGCACTACAGATGTGATGTCTGCTCTGAGAGTGTTGATGGAGAAGTACAGAGAATGTCAGAAGGAGTTGCATTGTGTTTTTGTAGACTTAGGGAAAGCATATGACAGGGTGCCTAGAGAGGAGTTGTGGTATTGTATGAGGAAGTCAAGAGTGTCAGAGAAGTATTTAAGAGTGGTACAGGATATGTACGAGGGTAGTGTGCCAACGGTGAGGTCTGCAGTGGGAGTGACGGATGCGTTTAAGGTGGAGGTGGGGTTACATCAAGGATCAGCTCTGAGCCCTTTCTTATTTACAGTGGTGATGGACAGGTTGACAGACGAGATCAGACAGGCGTCCCCGTGGACTATGATGTTTGCAGATGACATTGTGATCTGTAGTGAGAGTAGGGAACAGGTGGAGGAGACCCTGGAGAGATGGAGATATGCTCTAGAGAGAAGAGGAATGAAGGTCAGCAGGACTAAGACAGAATATATGCGTGTGAATGAGAGGGAGGACAGAGGAATGGTGAGGATGCAAGGAGAAGAGGTGGCGAAGGTGGATGAGTTTAAATACTTGGGGTCAATAGTTTAGAGTAATGGTGAGTGTGGAAGAGAGGTGAAGAAGAGAGTACAGGCAGGATGGAGTGGGTGGAGAAGAGTGTCAGGAGTGATTTGTGACAGACGAGTACCTGTAAGAGTGAAAGGGAAGGTCTACAAGAGGGTAGTGAGACCAGCTATGTTATATGGGTTGGAGACAGTGGCATTGACAAAAAGGCAGGAGTTTGAACTGGATGTGGCAGAGTTAAAGATGTTAAGATTTGCACTGGGTGTGACGAGGGTGGACAGGATTAGGAATAAGTATATTAGAGGGTCAGCCCAGGTTGGAAGGTTTGTAGACAAAGCCAGAGAGGCAAGATTACATTGGTTTGAACATGTGCTGAGGAGGGATGCTGAGTATATTGGGAAAAAGATGCTAAGGATGAAGCTACCAGGTAACAGGAAAAGAGGAAGGCCTAAGATAAGGTTTATGGATGTGGTGAGAGAGGACATGCAGGTGGTTGGTGTGACAGAGCAAGAAGCAGAGGACAGGAAGAAATGGAAACAGGTGATCCTCTGTGGCGACCCATAACAGGAACAGCTGAAAGAAGATGATGATGATGATGATGATGATGGCAGACATCCCTGAAGCTTGTTTGATATAGTGAAGGAAACTTAAGAAGAGGCAATCCTCCCACCTTAAAAGTGTGACATAAAATTTTACAGGCTTAGAGGAGAGATTAACAATAATGTCTAAAGTAAAACAACATATAATAGAAAAGCACAGCTTGGTGAAGTTAAAACAGAGGACAAAGTACTTGGTTGGAGACAAATGCGGACAGCAAATTCCTTCTAAAGTGCAAAGGACTTTTTGAAGTTGCATAAAAGATAAGTGAAGCAAATTATAAAGTGCAACAAACTAGAAAAGGAAAGCAGAACAGATATACCACATATATATTTTGAAATTTTAAAAAGAACCAAGGTATCTTTAGGGTGTGTTTGCAGAATAGTTTAAAAGGCCTACTCAACATGCCCTGAAGTCATGAAAGGTGAAATATTATGAGTGACTTACAAACAAAAGGTTTAGGGATGAATACTGAGAAACAGTAGTTTCAGAGTTCCCTGGTAGGACCACTTTAGTGCAACACAGTGCTAAACTATGACCAGAGAAAGGGGAAATTCCAATACCAGATATCAGTATCCAACTGCCTTGCAGTTAAGGACATGTGCAGAAAATGATCAAACTTGAAATTACAGCGGAATCCTAAAGTGACTGGAATAACCCCATTGTACTGGTTCCTAAGACTGATGGACCTATCATATTTTACAGTGACTTCAGAAAAGTTAACATTGCCAATTTTGACTTGTTTGCTTTGCCTCAAGTGGATTAATTAGTGGAAAAGTTAGGTAAGGCTAAGTTTGTCTCCACTTTGGACTTAACTAAAAGCTATTGGCATATTCAACTAGTCACAGAAATGAAGATGAAGCAGCATTTTCCACACCTGATAGCCTGCCATTTGGTATCTATGGAGCACCAGCAACATCCCAGGGGATCATGGCCAGGGTACTCAGATATCATGCAAGATATTCACCAGCCTATCTGGATGATGTGGTCATCTATTCCTAGGATTGTGAAAGTTCTCTCCCCAAGGTGCAGGCTGTTTTGGACTCCCAAAACTAAACTGGACAAACAACAAAACCAGATAAGTGCAAGATAGGCAGGACAGAAGCCTGCTATCTGGGCTACATAATAAGCAGGGAATAATAAACAGGGACATTAATTTTCCATTTTCTGTGAAAAAATAGTACTACATCCCATATTTAAACTGTCTGACCATCCGAAAACATAGGATGTTCATGTAAGTTGGCATTTTAGGCCAGATTATTTCCTTGAGCAACCTCTGTGGATGCTCCAGTTGTTGCATATGTCTGGTCTGGTGCATACTGACAGGGGAGTTGTACTCAATGACTGCTCTGTTGAAGGCTGAGTAAACTGAAGCACTGAGATCCTTGGACCTAGATACCTCATCCCTGCTTATGATTTGTGCTAAATAGAATCATTTCTTTACTGCCATAGACACAATATGGTCAAAGTCCAGGTTTCTGCCTAGATGCATTCCCAAATCCCTGACCCCTGGGTCTACTGTGATAGTTTCCAGGGATTTACATCTTCCCAAAAGATACTATTATGCATTTCATAGGACTGAGTTTTAGAGTGCAGCTCTTGCATTCCTGGAGGGTATTTGTGTCTTTGGGGATTCTGTAACTGTGCCTAGTTTGCAGTCATCTGAAAACTTGCACAGCTGGAGGACCTTAAACATGGTCTTGACTTCAGAGAAGCAGATGCCAAAACGAAGTGGCCCCAGTACTGAGCCTTGAGGGACTCCTCTAGTGACTGGCCTGTTTGTGGAGGTAGACTCCCCATCCTAACTTCTTGGGTCCTATCCATAAGCCAGCTGGCAAATCAGAAGGTGACATAGGGATTTATATCTAATTTTGTGAGTTTGTCCACAATGTCAAAAAAGAGGCATTGTGTCAAATGCTTAGGCCAGGTCAAGGTAGGCAATGAGCATAGTATTACCCTCGTCAATTGCTTTGGTGATCTTCTCAAAGTCCACCAAGTTGAGTAGGTAAGACCTACCCCTGACAAAAGCAAACTGGGCTGAATCCAGTGTCTGAAGGTTTCATATGTCATTGTTTATCATTTGCATGATAATTCTTTTCTTGACTTTGCATATGAGAATAGTTAGGCTTACAGGTTTGCAGTTACCTGGGTATGCAGATGCCCACATTTACAGTCTTCCATTTGCCTGGCCTGATGCCCATCTAGAGGCTATATTTAAATAGTGATTTTAGTGGTCCTGATAGGTCATGTTTCATTTTATTTTTATTTTATTCCTGTAAAAAACTTGAGATTTTAAATCTATAGAACTAGCCTTTGGAGTGGTTTAATACGGCATACTAATCAAAGTTACTACAATGCATATATTCTACCACAAATGGCTGATGGAAATCCATTGAAAGTTGAGTCCCTGATCATAAATGATTAAGAAGTACCTCCCTGAAATAAAATTCAAAAAGAATCATTTTCTTCACCCTATGGCAAGGGACTTTACCCTCCTATACTCCCTTTACTTAAATATTTTTATTCTACAATAAAACTCCATAACAGGGTGAACATAAATGCAGCACACATGAACAACAGTCATGTAGTTCAAGTACAATAAAAGACAACAGAGGAAAGATGACACAGGAAATGGGATTAGATAGTCAACAGTTCTATCATGGCAGGAGAAATGGGGTAGGGGTTATACTAAAGGAAAAATATGCCGAGTGTTTTAGACGTGAAGAGAGTGTCTGACAGAGTGATGTTTATGAAGCTCGAAATTGATGGTGTAATGATGAATGTTGTTAGTGGATATGTTCCACAAGTTGGGTGTGCGATGGATGAGAAAGAGAAATTTTGGAGTGAGTTGGATGAAGTTGTGGTGAGTGTACCCAAGGGTGAGAGACTAGTGATTGGAGCGGACTTTAATGGGCATGTTGGTGAAGTGAACAGAGGGGATGAGGAAGTGATGGGTAGGTATGGTGTTAAGGAGAGGAATGCAGAAGGTTAGATGATTGTGGATTTTGCGAAAAGAATGGACATGGCTGTGGTGAATACGTATTTTAAGAAGAGGGAGGAGCATAGGGTGATGTACAAGAGTGGAGGAAGATGCACACAGGTGGATTATATCCTATGTAGGAGGGCCAGTCTGAAGGAAATTGGAGACTGTAAAGTGGTGGCAGGGGAAAGTGTAGTTAAGCAGCATAGAATGGTGGTCTGTAGGATGACGTTGGTGATCAAGAAGAGGAGGAGGAGTGTGAAAGCAGTGCCAAGGATTAAATGGTGGAAGTTAAAAAGGGTGATTGTGAAGTGGAGTTTAGGGAAGAGTTAAGACAGGCACTGGGAGGCAGTGGAGAGTTACCGAATAGCTGGGTAACTACAGCAGAACTAGTAAGGGAGACTGCTAGAAAGGTGCTTGGTGTGACATCTGGACAGAGGAAGGAGGACAAGGAGACCTGGTGGTGGAATGAGGTAGTACAGGAGAGTATACAGAGGAAGAGGCTGGTGAAGAAGAAGTGGGATTGTCAAAGAGATGAAGAAAGTAGACATGAGTATAAGGAGATGAGGCGCATGGCAAAGAGAGAGGTGGCAAAAGCTAAGGATAAGGCATATGGAGAGTTGTATGAGAGATTGGACACTAAAGAGGGAGAAAAGGACCTGTACCAATTGGCTAGACAGAGGGACAGAGCTGGGAAAGATGTGCAGCAAGTAAGGGTGACAAAGGATAGTGAGGGAAAGGTACTCACAAGAGAGGAGAGTGTGTTGAGTAGATGGAAAGAGTATTTTGAGAGGCTAATGAATGAAGAGAATGAGAGAGAGAGAAGGTTGGATGATGTTGGGATAGTGAATCAGGAAGTGAAACAGATTAGCAAGGAGGAAGTAAGGACAGCTATGAAGAGGATGAAGAATGGAAAGGCTGTTGGCCCAGATGACATACCAATGGAAGCATGGAGGTGCTTAGGAGAAATGGCAGTGGAATTTTTAACTAGATTGTTTAATAAAATTTTGGAAAGTCAGAGGATGCCTGAGGAGTGGAGAAAAAGTGTTTTGGTACCTATCTTTAAGAATAAGGGTGATGTGCAGAGCTGCAGTAACTACAGAGGGATAAAATTGATCAGTCACAGCTTGAAGTTATGGGAAAGAGTAGTGGAAGCTAGGTTGAGAAGGGGGGTGATGATTAGTGATCAGCAGTATGGTTTCATGCCAGGAAAAAGCACTACAGATGCAATGTTTGCTCTGAGAGTGTTGATGGAGAAGTACAGAGAAGGTCAGAAGGAGTTGCATTGTGTCTTTGTAGACTTGGAGAAAGCATATGACAGGGTGCCTAGAGAAGAGTTGTGGTATTGTATGAGGAAATCGGGAGTGGCAGAGAAGTATGTAAGAGTGGTACAAGATATGTACGAGGGTAGTGTGACAGTGGTGAGGACTGCAGTGGGAGTGACAGATCCGTTTAAGGTGGAGGTGGGATGACATCAAGGATCAGCTCTGAGTCCTTTCTTATTTGCAGTGGTGATAGACAGGTTGATAGATGAGATCAGACAGGAGGCCCCGTGGACTATGATGTTTGCAGATGACATTGTGATCTGTAGTGAGAGTAGGAATCAGGTTGAGGAGACTCTGGAGAGGTGGAGATATGCTCTAGAGAGCAGAGGAATGAAGGTCAGCAGGGCTAAGACAGAATATATGTGTGTAAATGAGAGGGAGGGTAGAGGAATGGTGAGGATGCAGGCAGTAGAGTTGATAAAGGTGGACGAGTTTAAGTACTTGGGATCAACAGTTCAGAGTAATGGTGAATGTGGAAGAGAGGTGAAGAAGAGAGTACAGGCAGGGTGGAATGGGTGGAGATGAGTGTCAGGAGTGATTTGTGACAGACGGGTACCAGTAAGAGTGAAAGGGAAGGTCTACAAGAGGGTAGTGAGACCAGCTATGTAATAATGGGTTGGAGACAGTGGCACTGACAAAAAGGCAGGATTCAGAGCTGGATGTGGCAGAGTTAAAGATGTTAAGATTTGCACTCGGTGTGACTAGGATGGATAGGATTAGGAATCAGTATATTAGAGGGTCAGCTCGTGTTGGACAGTTTGGAAACAAAGCAAGAGAGACAAGATTGCGTTGGTTTGGACATGTGCTGAGGAGGGATGATGGGTATATTGGGAAAAAGATGCTAAGGATGGAGCTGCCAGGTAAGAGGAAAAGAGGAAGGCCTAAGATAAGGTTTATGGACGTGGTGAGAGAGGACATGCAGGCGGTTGGTGTGACAGAGCAAGATGCAGAGGATAGGAATAAATGGAAAGAAATGATCCGCTGATGGGAAAAGCCGAAAGATGATGATATATATATATATATATATATATATATATATATATATATATATATATATATATATATATATATATATATATATATATATATATATATATATATATATATATATATATATATATATTCTTTATTTATATAGACTATACATTATATTATTATATACATAACATATACTGCCATATTGTGTAAGACATGTATAATGTACCTTGGTTTACCATTATAACCTCTACCCCTGAAATAGCTTCATTCATGCTAGAACTATGGAAACAAAGGCCCTTATTGTACTCCTCCTAAAGATCCCCAAAACCAGCTTAGCTCATCACTTAATTCTGTTTTCATCCTCTCCACATTTAGTAAACTTCTTGAAAAAATATATGCCTTTAGTTAACTGACTGCTTAAAAGTACTCCCTTCTTTTGAATTAGTAGCATGGTTATTTGAACAGGTAGAAGCACGGTAACAGTCCTGTGAATATTCACTGAAAGCATTCCCTTCAATATGGACAAGGAGAAATGTGGAGGCTTCATTTTCCATTGAACTTGGATCCAAGATCTTTGACTTTGACCATCTTTTCTTACTCATCTTACACAGATATTGGTGCTAGGATGATTTCAAAACATATTATCTAACGGAAGCTTCAAAGTAAATCAGGTACAAGCTCTAAATGTCTACTTCAAGACACCATGTTATGCTCAGTTTTACTGTTCATCTTCATAACTTAACTTCCCTCAGATTTACCACATCTAACTTTCATACTATAAACAGACAATATGGTTATTTACAGGTATCGTCCATCCCTAACTCATTCAAATCACAATTAAAAAAATACCTTTTCCAACTCTCAGACTGCATTATACAATAGAGCATCCTTCTCAATGTAAAAAAAAACATGACCTTTGTTCATAGTCCCTCACAATTAGCAACAACCTTCCCACTGAATAGTCCAGTGTGCTAGAGTTTACTATCATCTTGAAATTTGGCTTGTACATTAGGTAAAATTCCAGCACCAGTTATGCAGTTAAGGTAAAAGTCAGTAACTCCTGCTGTGGGTTCTTTGCTGCTTGAGGGGTTGCAGCAGGCAGAAATAATATTTTTTTTAAGCTGTGATTTCTTAAAAGCTACATGGAAAGTGCTTGTCCTGATTTTTTCCTCATCAAACAATGCAAACTTTACTAAATGACTCCTTAACAGCCTTCAGAATGAGCCCAAATAGAGATTTACTTTGGTCAAAAATCCTTGTGGCCAGGATAATGCTTGCTCTGCAAAAATGGTACACTCCTTTTGCCTAGATGATGTGTTCTAGACAAGACTGTTCATGGCACTGAAAAGGAGTTGTATAGCTATTTCATGTTAGGGAAGCAAAATCCCTGTGTATACTAAACTGCGGCTGCTGAATCCTGTGCAAAATAGAGAGCTTACCCTAAGCTTTGGTAAAATCCATAACAGTCCTCCATGAACATTGTGCAGCCACTAAACAACACTTACTAGCCTCCAACAACAAATTGCCTCCCCCATGAGTCAGGCCCCCACCTTGCTTGAAATTCCAAATGCCAGTGGCCCTCTGAAGAAACTAAACAGAGAAGATGACATGGAGGCCTTCCTGGCAGCCTTGGAAAGATACATGGTTAAAAAATAGTGTCCACAAGCTGAATGGGCCAGAATTGTAGCAATACATTTAACCAGGGATTTGCAAGAGGCCTATAGATAATGCCTGTGAATACCAGAAATTGACGAGAGATTCTGGCAAGAGATCCTCATCAAATCACAGTGTCTTAAGTTTCACGAGTGGACACTCAGTGTGGATAGTTTGGTATATTTGAATTAATGCATATTGTAAGTCTGTGTCTAGAATCTCATGTAAGTAAAGTTAGAAATCTTAGTTGTAGAGAGGTTTAAAAGGGTATTCCAGAGTGACCCTAAGTCTACTGAACAGCTAGTCTTTCACAGTATGTTACTGTGTCTTCCAACAAGAAAGAAATGCTACTGTTTGAGTTGGTTTCTTCTAAATATTCTAGAAATGGACATATAACCAAGGACTGCAAGTAACCGCAGCAATATTATGCCTGCAATAATGCTACTTATAACCCCCCTAAGTACCAAAAAGCATACATAGGAATGTGACGTAATATAATGTGATAATGCCGAACTTATAACTGCTAGAACTGTAGAATCTGTTTTCTGTCACTGTGTTGTTGCTAAATTTGTGAAATGTAGCATTGTGAAAGTTACGGTCAGCTGCCTGTCGGGTGCCAGGATCCACCACATAATGCACACACTTAGGTCACTCCACAACAAGTACAGATATGACTCTGTCATTGTCCATGTTGGTGTGAATGACCTGAGATGTACCTCCCTGGACTACATGAAAAGAGACATAGAGGAGCTCTCGGATCTTGTAGCTCAGGCAGATATGACCCTAGCTCTGAGTAGCATCCTATCGTCACCCAGACTGATACCACAGTACAAGTAGAAAATGATTGACTTCAACACTTGGCTAAGGTTCTGGTGTCATTCTAAGGAGATCCAGTATCTGTCTGCCTGGGATGACATGATCGACATACCTCAATGCTTCACCAGAGAGGGCCTGCACCTGTCACCCCAGGGATTCTGGCCAAGGCTCTTGCCACCCCTATAGTGCCTTTTTTAGGCAATGTCCTGAAGACAGAATTACCACCATAACAGCTACAAGCAAATTAAATCTGAGGGTTATGCTACTCAACGCTAGAAGTCTAAATCTCAAAATGCACTCGCTTGAAGCACTCCTTAAAATGGAGAACATCGACATCTGTGCAATGACTGAGACCTGGTTCAAGGCTCCGGAGAGCACCCCAGCACTACCAGGCTATAGTTCATACCACACCTTTCACCCCCTAAACCTGGTCCGAAGCACTAAAGGCAGTGGTGTCTCCATATTCATAAAGGATATGCACACCTTCAGACTAGTAACCCAACATAATGCATTAGAGATACTTCAGGTACAACTAACATTGGGTAAAACTGCAATCCCGGTTGCAGCCTGCTATAGATCCCCCACCATGTCCCAAGACTCCCACTCCACATTCTTAAACACACTAGAAAATATTAGGGTACAACCCAATATCCTTATACTGGGAGAATTTAACTACCCCTCCATTAACTGGGAAAATTACTCATGTACCAACACACTTGCTCAACGTTTTCTGGAATTCATTAATTCCAACACTCTGGACCAACTCATTCTTACCCCCACCAGGGTTAGAAACATCCTTGTCCTGGTCATTACTAACATAGGTGACCATTGCTCTACACCACTGATCAACTCCTCCCTGGTCAGATCTGATCAGAAGATAATCACCATGGATATCCAAATCCCCCCCAAAGGAAACCACCGTAAAAAACTTCTCCAAAGACAATTTTGGGCTTCTAAAACCAAAGGTGGCTAACTTCATAACACCCATGCAAATGGAAAATAGGTACATGACTGCTGAATCATACACCAGTGCACTGTATGAGCACATACACAAGTGCATGGAACAGGCCATACCAAACAGAACCAAGATGCTCTCCTCCAAAAAATGAAGCCAATCTGGTGGACCCCCACCATAAACAAACTCTACAACAGAAGGAAAAAACTGTTGCAGAAAAGGGTAAATTCCCAAGACTGGAAAAACTGAGATCCATCATCAAATCTTCTAAAGCTAGCTATGAAAACAAAATTGCTGCAGATTCTAAAGACAACCACAAGGCATTCTATAGTTATGTCAAGAATCTACATGGCAATACTCAGATCTAGTCTGAGTTACAGCACAATGGCAATACATATACAGAACCAACTGATATTGCCAACATATTGGCCAACAGGGTCAGTGCAAACTTTACCCTCCTTTCACCCCCTAAAGGGCCTATCACAATACCTGAAGAATGCCAAGTTTCTATTATCACAGCTACACAGGTAAAATATGCACTGTCCAAAGCCAAGATTACAACTTCCATGGGGCCTGATAATATCCCTGGCTGTGTTCTACATGAATTACAAAGTGAACTGGCACCACACCTGAGTACTGTGTTCAATCACAGCCTCATTTCAGGCTTTTTTCCTACGGAATGGTGCACTGCTACAGTCCTCATACTCCACAAAGGGGGAGCAACTACAGACCCTGGGAACTATCACCCCATTAGTCTGACGTGTCTGATATGTAAGGCTATGGAGCGCGTCATCATGGACCTTATAAATAAGGACATAGGGAATCTCCAAACTCTGCATCCCATGCAATTTGGGTTTGTGAAAGGTAGATCATGCCTGCTCAACCTGATAGACTTCTTCAAGTCTGTCACCAGAGTGGTGGATAAGGGCAAGGTAGTTCACATAGCCTACCTAGATCTTACCAAGGCCTTTGACACCATCCCTCACTCAGGAATCATAGATAGACTCACTAAACTAGGCATAAACCCATAGTCATAAGATGGGTTGCCAAATGGCTTACTGACAGAACCCGCACTGTGAAAGTAGCGGACTCCAAATCTGACTACAAACCAGTTACAAGTGGTGTCCCACAGATATCAGTCCTAGGTCCTCTCCAATTTTGCATCTACTTCTCTGAAGTTCACGCCAACACAAAGGGACTGTGGCTGACCAAGTTTGCAGATGATTGCAAACTGGGAGCCATTACTGATTCTCCAACTGATGTAGACATTCTACAAAAAGGCCTCACTGACACCAATAACTGGTGCCAGAACCATGGCCTTAAGCTCAGTGCCAAAAAGTGCATTGTCATTCCCTTTAGGAAAAAATCAGTGCCCATGAACTACCACATAGGTGGTAGTCCACTAAACACTGAAGGTGTGATAAGAGACCTGGGGACATAGGTTGACAGCAATCTCTTCTTTGACAACCAAATTTCCACTGTAGTCAGAAAGTCCTTCTATGTGGCACATCTCATTACAAAATGTTTCTCATCCAGGAAGAAAGAGGTCATAATCCCTCTCTACTCATCCCTCATTAGACCTATTATAGAATACAGTGCCCCATTTGATATGTACCTCACTAGACACCTACAACAACTAGAAAGGTCACAAAAATACCTCACTAAGAGGATCTTAGGCCTTAGAATCATACCCTATACAGACAGACTCAAAAAACTCCAGCTATACTCTGTTTCTTATCGCCTACTTAGAGACGATCTCTGCTTGACCTACAAAGCCAAGTCAGACCCAGAGCTGCTAGATATGCTACACCTAAAGAAATCCCAATCCCTCCATGCCAAACGCTCCAGGAACCCAGGCCTCATTACCACAATAAACAGAACATGCTGGAGGGACAGGTTCCTAACCCAGAGACTTCCCATACTCTGGAACAAACTTCCCATTCACGTCAAGCAGAGCACTTCACTGGCCCTCTTTAAGACAAATCTTGATGAGTGAATGGGCAATAGAAGTTCACTCCGGGGATCACTTTAGTGGCCTTGCTTGACAGGGGCACTGGAAAATAACTTTGGGTGGCATGATGCCAGGGAATCTTCTTGGGCTAGGCTTATATAGGCTTCAGGGCCGTTAACCTAGTACACACCTATGAACCTATAGAGGTAAAAGATATGCAGAGATTGATGAATTTCAGGACCGTGATTACATTAGTTAAATCACAGCACATCCTCAAGCATAAACAATAGTAAACAGAAAATTGGAGTGATATGTGTACATGAAGGAATGCCAGATAGCACAGAAATACAAACTCTTTTACATACAGCGATGCACTCTGCAGCATGTGACTAACTTAGCCCATGTTGTTATAACTGGCCAATATTTACCCAGTTTATAGAACTATACAAGTTATGGGGTAAAGGTTCAACACAGATCTACTGCCAGAAACACACTATCATTAAAAAGATGGAAAGAAAGGAAAGTGTAGAGCTAGATGACTCAAAGGAAGCTGTAATTTGTCTCTCTCTGACACTGAGTCTTGCCAGCAATCTCCAGTTGTTAAAAATCAGTGAGGAGACTGAAAGAAAATGCAGGTTTTAAGAAAGGATGCCAGACACTAAAATAAGTGTGGAAACAGATAAAGAACCCATAGTTAAAATACACTAAGGTACTAGGTATAGAAATTAAGGAAGAGATTGGAGAATCTCATATTGATGAAAAAGGAAAAGGAAATTAGAACAGGTTCTTAAGTTTCTCTCTTCGACACCAAAGCAGGGAGCCAGACATAAGCAGAAGTAGAACTCTAAGGGTAAAACAAGCCAAGAAAGAAAATGCTGAAGAGGAGAAATGGAAGGTACCAGTACCTCAGCAGAAAAATGTTTGTAAGAGTTGATTTTCTTAATGGATGAATTAGATGAAGGGGAAGTGTCTGCTGCAAAAGCTTTGATTTTAGTTAGATTCCACTGACCTGGTATTATGATGACTGTGGAGAACTTTTGGCAAATGGGCAGCAGCTGATCCCAAGTTTAAGAACCCTTTGGTGCCTATTTCTAATTGTGGATGCCCCATTTGAATGCATAGCAATGGACAATATGGGTCCAGTATTAACACCAAGTCATGGCCACCAGTGAGTCAATGCAAATTCCTTAGCAAAGGAACTAGTACTGCTTTTTTTTGTAAGGTAGGAATTCCCCCAGAAATTATTAATGAAAAATCAATTATGGCCAGAGTACTGCATAAACTTAGGCACTTTTTTTACAGTGAAACAACAAAGGACAATTGTATAACACCATCAAAAACCGGCTAAAAGTAGAATGTCTATGTTAAAGAATGCAATAAAAGTAGGTGGAATGAGCTGGGGCTTGTTCTCATTGTTATCGCCATCAACAACTGTGAAGGAGACAGTCCTCCAATGGTCTCTGTTTCTATACTCTAGAAATACAAAACAACAGTCTTGTTCTGAACTCTCAACACATATTTATTAATATTCTTTACTGTTTAAATAACTGTCAGCTCTTGCTCATTTGATTGAAGACATCTTATGACAATGTGATTTGCTGAGAATTCAGATGTGGTGAAAAAGCTTGAAATTCTAGACTTAAAAACTGAAAAAAGTATATTAAGAATACTATGTTGAGAAAAAGCAATGACATCAGCAGTTTACCGCAGCTGAATTATCTTTTAGCATGATGACCTCAAGGTTCTTAGAACAGTCGTCACCATGACATGCTGACTGTCCATGAACTGAAGTACATCCCAAGCAGCTTTACTCCATGCTTTGTCTGGAATTCTCTGTGCTGTCACTGCATCTTTGGAGCTACTTTTGTGGTATGTGCTACAGACTGGACACTTTTATTCCCAACAGTTCAATCTCTTTGGACTTTCCTAATGTTATCATAATGTCTTGCTCTCTTTGTAACACTATTTCCCACGTGTGCTGCTTTGGGAAGATCAGTCTTGGTTTGAACATCAGTCCCTGTGATTCCTAAATTTTGAAACATGAGGTGCAGTGAACTTGAACGGGTAATGGAACTTTTTTCTTGTATCTTAGCCATCTTGCCAGCATCACATTTTCAGAAACTGCAACTGTAAGTCATTTTCAGTTGTTGTTATTGTTTGTCTTTCGGCTTTTCCCAGTTAGGGGTCGAAACAGCGGAACTCCAGTCCGCTAATGATTGGCAGTAGATTTTCACAAACCCTGAGGTGCCAGCTCAATGTTCAACCTTCAATGAAGGCACGCCCATTTACGCATGTCTTTCGAACACCCACTCAACCGCGGGGAGGACATGCAGAATCCACACAGGAGGCACTCCCCGCACTCCAGCCGAGAATAGAACGGGAGAACCTCTTGCTGTGAGGCAACAATGCTACTGCTGCACCACCGCGGATGTAAGTTATTTTCAGTATGTTGAAGAAATTAACTCTCAGCATTGTTTTTCAATGTCCACTGATAAATTTACAACTGTTTTGTAATCCTGCATCACAGCACACTGTGTCTTATTCCTGAGGCTTTACACACTACACTGCGACTGTGTAAATTATTGACAATGTAGCTATGTAAATCATTGTCTCTCTGACTGTGGAAATCATCTCTGGCAACACATTGCATCCTTTAATGCATTGTTTCTGCATCTGCAAGGTGTGAAGTTAATCATCATAAGCTTTAGGTGACACATACACACACACACCTTCATAATATGTTAGCATGCTGAACTAATATAACTTGAAAAATGTAACAAGCAGTTTACTACAGTCAAATCAACATGCATGAAGCATTTCCTTGTTTCAGCTGTGACTGCAAATACAACCCTGACATTCTTTTATGAAGCCACAATATCCTCACAGCATTGTAAAGCAATGTGGGTACTGTAGTCAGTCATCATCAGCACCTGTTGATCATGCTCCCTACAAGCTTCCATTCATTGTCCTGCTCTAGCTACAGTTCTGCTAACAATGGGCAATGAAGCTGCTTGTCTGTGTCTGACATTCATGATTTAGAAGGTTGCTTAAGTACCTTCTCATGTATACCTAAAAAGACATGAATGTATATTGCAAAAGTAATGCCTAATTGTACATTAGAATGATGTGGGAATAGTCTTGTTGGGAACGCCACAGAATAAGTTTGTGGGGGGGCCCCAAATTGCTAACATCGGCCCTATCAAACTATGACATTTCCATGCTATTGCCACAGTTATGGGTTATTCCATTTTAACTTTACCCTACAACATCCCCTCTTTCACTTAAATCCATAAACATTTACAAAGAAAGTGTTTCTGTATATCAACTTACTATATGTCATTGACTAAACAAAAAACTAAGATAAAAATACTAGTTAACACAAAGATATTCAATAAAAAAACAGAATTAGGATCTTACAACTCCTTACATTATGACAGTAAAACAGTTGTGAAGCATTCAAAGTCTTTATCATACATTCCCCTTCCCCTATGTGTTTTCACTTTCTCTGCATATTTCCATTATTTTCTGTCATCTAAATATATAAGCCAGGATAACCATTTTTGTGTGAATTTCTCTATCCTGACTCTTCATCCTTACTTTCTTGTGCTCTAATTTAAGAAAATATTTGTATCGTCTCAGTTGTAGTCAGAATTCTTTTTTTTGTTGTTGCTATCATAATTACTTTCTGTTCTCTCTTTATGCGTTCTGTGAATATTCCTTCTCCAGACAGGTAGATGACATCTATTAGTACACTCATATCAAGTTCAGCTGTACCTGCAACACAGTCATAAAACTGGATCAGACTTCACTAATACCGTCACATGTGGAGCATGGGAAGAAATATATCATAAACTGAACTCTCTTGGTATTTTTGTGGCTGCAAGTGGGAAGTATATGGGGTAGTCAAAAACATTAAACTAACAGCTGTATTCCTGTTTCCAATGAAATCAATTATTGCTAAACAGTGGAAGAAAGCCCAAACAGTCAAACAGCATTAACAAGGCTGTTCTAAACTTTCTGAGACAAGCTATAAAAATAAAGATTACAAGGAGTCTGGCAAAGCTGAAAAGTGGAAAGAAGCCATTGAGTACTATGAACAGATTATAAATCTTAATTATGTAAAACTAAGACATTTTGGCACTATATAATTTATGGAAAGTAAATGCTTACATGAAATTAAGTAAAACTAATTTGCAATGCAAAATTGTGCTAGGACTGTATAAGAATACAAAATATGACAGAAGTCAGCACAAATGATTTATTGTGTATAATGTTAATTTACCCTTTGTAAATGAGCCTTTTTAGAAACACTGATTAATTTCTCTAGTGAATTTATGAGTCTTTAAGAGAAAAAGAATACATATTTAAAAAAAACTATACAGGTTTTATTTTTACTTCAAAGGAGACCATTTTGAGGTCTGACCTTTAAGATAGGAACCCTCATCTATGTTTGGGTAGTGGAATAATTTAAATAAATTCAAACTTAAATGTACTCAATGTCAATCAAGTGGTTCGTATTATACAAACTGCTCCCATTACGCACAAAGTAAACACATACACCCACATATACTGAGACACTTAAATGTAACTTTCCTAAAGCCCACATACCTCCCAGATGAAGCACACACAACAAATGCACTCAGCAGCATCAAACACACTCTTTCAAAACAACACCCACATCAACATCTCATGGAGCCTCTACTTCAAAGACCATAATGCAAGCCACCACACAATCCAACATTTTAGTCAATGGAGACTCAATTGTCAGACACACTGATGTCCCTCTCTCCAGACTGAGTAAGAAGTCTTGGTCAGTAGCTTATCAGGGGCCAGGATCTGTCTCATTGCTCACACGCTAAGGTCATTGGACCACAAGTACCAACCAGTATGACTTAGTCATAATCCATGCAGGTGTAAATGTCCTGAGATGTAGCCCCCTAGACTATATGAAGAGACACATTACAGAGCTCCCAGAATGTGTCCCAGGATGGTATGAGCCTAGCATTGAGCAGCATTCTACCTTCTCCAAGGATGATGCCATAATACAAACAAAAGATGACTGACTTTATTAATTGGCTTAGTTTCTGGTGTCATTCTAAGGGGGTGCAATATCTGTCAGTATGGAAGGAGATGGTCAACAGACCACGCTGCTTTGCCAGGGATAGTCTGCACCTCTTCCCTCTAGGTTTTTGAATATTAGCTAAAATATTGTCCTCCCACAAAGTGCCTTTTTTAGGCAATGCCAAACTGAAAGTACTTCTGACATAGCAAATCAAAACCAAGAAATTCTAAAGGTGTTACTGCTTAATGCTAGGGGTCTAAACAAGAAAATCCTCTCCCTACAAGCTCTGCTCACCCTACAAAATGCTGAATTCTGTGAAGTTACTGAGACATAGTTTAAAGCTATGGAGGGCACACCAGCAGTGCAAGGCTATAATGCCTTCCGCACATTTAAACCAGCTACTACACACTCCTAGACATTTGTGCCCTGTACGTTTTATATACTGCTACACAGGCAGGGGCTATAGTTGGTGGAGTCTCAATTTACATGAAAAATAAATATACCTCAAGGCTTGTCAAACAGGATCATGCACTTATGATTCCACACATTCAAATCACCATAGGCAAAATCCTATACCAGACCTTGGAAGCTATAGATCACTCTCTATGACCCAAGAAACACAGAACATGTTTTTAAGCTTACTGGAAACACTCTTCATCCAACCCAATACCATGTTCATGTGCAACTTTAATTACCCCACTATTAACAGGGAATCGTATACACCACCAAACATGCAGTCACAGAAATTACGGGATTTTATAAATACAAACTCCCTGTACCAGATTGTCAATATGCCGATCGAGGCGCAAACATTCTAGATCTGGTCCTAACTAATATGGGAGAGCGCTGCACACCTCTTAGTGTAATGTCCTCTCTGGTGAGGTGAAACCTCAAAATGGTCTCCTTTGAAGTAAAAATAAAACCCGAAACTGAAACTAAGACTAAAATGTTCAGGAACTGCTCTAAGGCTAACCTCTTACTATTACGTGATAACCTGGCAAAATTTCAAGCCCCCCTAAACCCTGACAACACCATTGCCTAAGCAAAACTGTTCAAAAAAGTCCTGTATAAGCATGTTAAAAGCTAGATAGAGGGAGTTTTACCCACCATGAATAACTACAGAACTAACTTAAAAAAACAAGCCACTCTGGTGGAATCACGTCAGCAATAGGCTGTATAACAGAAGAGAATGATGACATAAATTAGGAGGTGTAGCACACAGCAGAATAAAAGCACTCTCACCAAACTAAGCAAACAGCTAAGTGTGCAAATAAAGTCTACCAAATCCAAATTTGAGGTAAATTTGGCCTCCCAGATGAAGAACAACTAAGCAATAAACAATTGTGCACAGAGCTCATTGATAATGAAGCCACCTGTAACAATCCAGAAGATACAGCAAACCAACTGACAGATAAATTCAGCTCTAACTTTACCACTCTCCCTCCCCCAGCCTCCTGTCAGGAAATACCATTAAATATAACACCCCTACTATCACTAGGAAACAGGTCCTCAGTGTTCTCTCTTAGGCCAAGAAACACAAACACAGCAATAACCCATGCTCTCTGGAATCACTATTTAACTATATCTTCCAAACAGACTTCATGCATCATGAATTGAGAACAGTAACCATCATCCTTCTAGACAAAGGTAGGCTATCTACAGACTGTGGAAGCTACAGAACCATGTCTCACTAGTCTCATATGCAAAGCCTTGGCAAGAATTATTATGATCAATAACAACATCGGAAACTTCCAGACATTGGACCTAACCTGGTTTGGTTTTGGCAATGACAAGTCATGCCTGCTCAACCTAGTGGATTTCTATGAGAAGGTTACCAAAGCAATGGATGAAGGCAAAATAGTTCACACTGCCTACCTTAGCCTGGCCAAGGCATTTGACACAATACCCCATTCAGGCACTGTTTTAAAGCTCAGGATGTTTGGTATAAACTCCTATGTCATCCAGTGGATAGCCAGCTGTCTCAAAGACAGGACCCAGGAAGTTAAAAATTGGGGAGTTCACCTCTACAAAGTGTCCAGTCACCAGTGCAGTCCCTCAGGGCTCGGTCCTGGCACTGCTCCTTTTTAGCATCTACTTCTCTGAAGTCAAAACCAATGTCAGGGGACTCTGAATGACCACATTTGCAAATGACTGCAAAATAGAAGCAGTAAAGGAATCACCCACTGACACTAATGTTCTCCAAGAAGGGCTGACACAGACAAATAACTGACAACAGACCCATAGACTAAAACTAAATGACAAGAAATGCATATTATGTTCTTTTGGGGAAGTGAGCCACTCCTAGTAACTATCATATTGACAACACACCCCTAAGAGGAGACCCAGTAGTCAGGGACTTGGAAACATGTACACAGTAATCTAGCCTTTGGCCACAATGTGCATACAGCAGTGAGGAAATCATTCTATGCTGTGCAACTTATAAACAAAGGTATGGCATTTAACTCCAAGGAGGTCATTGTTCCACCATATTCGGCATTCGTGAGGCCTATCATTGAGTACAATGCCCCCTTTGTTATGCACATCCAACAATTGGAATGTCCACAGTGATTACACACTAAAAGAATACAAGAAATAAATAACATGTCTTATGCAGACTATGTCAAAGACTTATCCATCTATTCTGTTTCCTACAGGCTGTTGAGCAGAAATCTGTGCTTGGCATACACTTCATCATCAGACCCCACTCTAATGGACCTCCTGGATATCTGCAAAACATACAGCACCAGAATTACCATTCTAAAGACTTAATCCTTGCCTGTCATACAAATAGGACCTGCTGAACAGACAGGCATGTATCACAGACACTACCCCTTCTCTGGAACAGCCTCCCCATCCATGTGAAGCAGAGTTGCTCCCTAACCCAACTGAAGTGCAACTTGGACAATTTGATGGGGAAAAGGAAATTCACCTCTGGTTTGGCACCTATGTCTCTGATAGACACAGGCAGCCTGTAAATGGTTCATCTCCCAAGTTCCTGCTTACATTTACCAAGGGTACCAGAAATTGTCAGAGATTTGAGATGCATGGCTAGGCTTAAAAAGGCCCCAGTGGTCATTAGTTTAATATAGACCTAATAACCTATGAAACTTACAGACCATGTTCAGTATTGAGTTTGTTAATGTAGCCTGATTCGATTTCATAGGTTCATAGGTTCATACTAGGCTATCCGCCCTGGGGCAATTATAAGCCTAGCCCGATTCTGTATGGCTTACGCCACCCCTTGATTTGAGTATACTGTGCCCTTTTTAAGGTTTAGTTTACTGTGCCTCTGTCTAATAGTGACACGGGAGTAATCCCTGGGACAAACCTACGATCCCCCATCCACTTATCGAGATTCCTCTTGAAGAGATTCAGTGAGGTGCTCTGCCTCACATGAACTGGAATTCAATTCCAGAGCAAAGGGAGCCTCTGGGTTATGAACCTGTCCCTCCAGCAAGTTCTATTTATTTCTGTGCTGAGGTTCAAGTCCCTCGAGCGTGTGGTATTTCATACATTGTATAAAATATGTATTGTTTCACAAATTGTAGGAAGTCTAGAACATCAATTAAACAGGCTCTTAGCAGTGTGTATTCTACAACACTTTTTCTTTGTATCCCAGTTGATCTAGAGTTTGGATCATAGCTTAGGGCAAAATTTTATCCATGCACTTAACACTTCTCTCACATACCTGAAATAAACTATGGTTTACAGCCACCACCTAATGCCCTTCTCCACGTCTCTGTTATTCTACTTTGCATTATATAAACAGTGTGTATTACTTGCACTTATTAATATTGAACCCCCAAGTGTCTGGCCATCTAACATGGTCAGCAGACTATCCAAATCCTTCTATTAATTACTTTCGAATGAAATCACAGCCGAAACTGTAATGTAAAATACAAATAAAGTGGTGAGTTTAGAGAAATAAGGCAGGTGATGGAGGGTTCAAATCCAGTTAACTGATAATTTTGCATGGCTAGGGTTAAAAAGGCCCTTGTGTTCATTAGCCTACTAAACACCTATGAACCTATAACAAAAGGCTACTTGTGTACTCGTGAGTAATGTGCAGTAGTGGCCCAAGAACTGCGCTTTGTAGTACTCACTGTCATCTGCGTCCAGTGAATGTGCCCCACACCCAGTCATAATGTGCCATAGCATTAGCTTATCCCCACCTACATACCATGTGATTTTTCAAATGATGCTAGAGTAAAAGTCTCAGCTAACGTACATGTTCTTGATCTGCTTATCCTGCCCCTACCTCTGCTTTCACCAAGTTATAATACCAGATCCCTTTCATTTAGTATGCGCCTCCCCAAATGGTGATATATCCATCTCAGATCATGAGCTTTTTATGAGATTTCCTATTGGTCACTGGAGCAGCTTCTTCAGTTCCTCTCCCCCTGGATGGGTGCCCAACTTAACTGGACTGTTTTGGCCTTGATCATAACAGAAAACAACAGACGTATTCACCACATCAGCTGATCTGTGATGAGACCATTTGCAGTAGGCCTAAAATGAATAAACAAGAATTTAAAACTTAGTTGTCTGACACACAGGAAAATACATCTGCTCATGTTGGATGCACAGGATGTCCAAACACAGGGTGACAGTGGCAGCAACCAGTTACTGCAAGGGCCTTCTTACAGGTCAACTGATATGATAAGCTCTTATCTGTTGTATCCAACTTGAAATACTCTCTGTAGTGGATAACTTGTTAAACTTTCCTAGGAGGCAGGAACTAGAAGAAAGCCTGCAATCAAGGCTCAGAAGACCAAGCCCTAAAGCATAAAAATAACAAATAAGGCTTGATACTTGGCAGCAAGAATGCTTGCTATCATGTTATAAATGCCTTCAGTGGATACAATCCTGACTCAGCAACAAAAACAGCCACACTGCTAGCTTAGGGAATTATGAAGACTGATCAATGGCACTTTCTACAAGTGTAAATAAAGTTAAATGTAATCACTGTAAACCACTTTCTGTGACATATACATAAGTTTTTTATTTCCTTTTTGCAGGAGTAACAGCCAGTCTGTACCTGCCATACCCTGTAAGTTATATATACTAACTCCATAGTTGCATTACAGTGGGAATAACTACAAATTCCATTAACACTGAAAGGGTTTATCAGTGATTATGAACTGCAGTGTCAGCACTTACAGAACGGGCAGTCATACAGCTGCCGTTTTCCTTGGTAAAGTGGCAGATAGCACTAGACAGACCAGCTGAATGACTGATAGCATCAAAATATGCAATACAGTGGGGCAGGAATTGTTTAGTCACTTTTAAACCCTCTTTAGAAATAGAGAGAAAAAATGGCTTACCTTCGTGAAAAAAATATGCATGTTTCTTAACTGAATAACAAAAAAATACACCAAAAAAGCACAAGGTGGACCCCAAAATAAGATTTTTAGCGTAGTTAAACTTTAATGTTCGCTATTCGTCAAACAGACTTCCTCAGAAACAGATTTCTTAATGACACTACCATATGATTAAATAATACAAGCAATAAAAAACAAACCAATCAACGCTTGGCATTAATTAAAAAAATAAATTACAAATTAGATTTTAAAACTTCCTATTTAACTCCCATTGAACTCACTAGAAAAGTAACTATTGATATTTAAACTTTGACTTTACTCTATAATTTTTGGGAAGTTAAATAGGAAGTTTTAGAATCTAATTTGTAATTTATTTTTTAATTAATGTCAAGCTTTGATTTTTTTTGGTTTTTATTGCTTGTATTATTTAATCATGTGGTAGTGTCATTAAGTAATCTGTTTCTGAGGAAGTCTGTTTGATGAATAGCAAACATTAAAGTTTAACTATGCTAAAAACCTTATTTTGGAGACCACCTTCTGCTTTTTCACTGTATTTTTTGTTATTTGGTTCCTCATTACATCGTTGCCTGGTAGCCACTGTGGTCTTTTTGGTTCTTGGTTTTTTTATAGTTGGTCCATGGCCTGTGCACCTGAGGACATCCTTGATATCACCTTGCATTTCACCCCAACTCATTGCGATAAAATGTTGGAAGAACTGGTTTTCACAGTGGGGGAAATGCAGAAATCTCTGGCAAGTATGTCTGCTTGAATTAAGGACAATTACAAAGGTATGAATTCTAATGGGAGATCTATGAATAATGATCCAGCTAACCCATTTGTTAACACTGTTATTCATCACCCAAGAGTGGAAGAAAATAACGTGAATGTGGTCAATAAGGATGTGAAGAAACTGCTTAATATAGGTTTTGACCCCTTTTCTGGTGAAGTGTTTCAAGCAGACAGCAATTCTGTTAGAACTGATGTATCCAATTTATTAGATAGACTGGAAAGGGGGTTGAAGTGTTATCGGGCACTTCATATGGAGAATAAATACTTTGAACACTGCATTCAGGTGGGTGTTGTCCCTAAGGGCTTGTGTTTTTTCAAAATGCCTAATGGTGTAACTACAGACAGCCCGTTTTTTAAGGAACTCACCAGCTTTTTCAATAATGCTGGTAAAGAGTTCCTTAAATTATTAATTAAGAATAACACTTCCATTCTTAACGAATTAAAGGGTAGCCTAATTGATATGGATAACACTATCAACTGTTTAATAACTGTACTGAGTTAAAATCTGAATACCATCAAACTATGGACAGTGTGGAAAAATACGAGAAAATGACTATATTGCGAAAAACTAAGAAGATGGCTAGGGACATAGCAGTGTAAGGAGCTGGTACTGCTTATAATGACTTTTTTTCACACGTTTCTAGACCTGGGAGAGACCTTAAAAATGATTTTAAGGTCGTTCCTAACAATAGCATTAAGATCAACAGTGCAGGCACTCACAAAGAGACTACTGATGGTGTCAAGAACATTATGACCTCCTTAAATCCTTTGCAGACATCAGAAAAAAGTGACAGCCAGAACTTGGTGAGAAGGAAGGTTAACAGCATGCCAACAGATTCCATTTCAAATGAGAATGGTTTGCAGTCATCGATGAGTTTTCCTACCATGGAGGATTGCTGGTAGTACCAATACAAATAACACCAACAAACTACAAATTCCATTAACACTGAAAGGGTTTATCAGTGATTATGAACTGCAGTGTCAGCACTTACAGAACGGGCAGTCATACAGCTGCCATTTTCCTTGGTAAAGTGGCAGATAGCACTAGACAGACCAGCTGAATGACTGATAGCATCAAAATATGCAATACAGTGGGGCAGGAATTGTTTAGTCACTTTTAAACCCTCTTTAGAAATAGAGAGAAAAAATGGCTTACCTTCGTGAAAAAAATATGCATGTTTCTTAACTGAATAACAAAAAAATACACCAAAAAAGCACAAGGTGGACCCCAAAATAAGATTTTTAGTGTAGTTAAACTTTAATGTTCGCTATTCGTCAAACAGACTTCCTCAGAAACAGATTTCTTAATGACACTACCATATGATTAAATAATATAAGCAATAAAAAACAAACCAATCAATGTTTGGCATTAATTAAAAAAATAAATTACAAATTAGATTTTAAAACTTCCTATTTAACTCCCATTGAACTCACTAGAAAAGTAACTATTGATATTTAAACTTTGACTTTACTCTATAATTTTTGGGAAGTTAAATAGGAAGTTTTAGAATCTAATTTGTAATTTATTTTTTAATTAATGTCAAGCATTGATTCTTTGGGGGGTTTTATTGCTTGTATTATTTAATCATGTGGTAGTGTCATTAAGTAATCTGTTTCTGAGGAAGTCTGTTTGATGAATAGCAAACATTAAAGTTTAACTATGCTAAAAACCTTATTTTGGAGACCACCTTCTGCTTTTTCACTGTTTTTTTGTTATTTGGTTCCTCATTACATCGTTGCCTGGTAGCCACTGTGGTCTTTTTGGTTCTTGGTTTTTTATAGTTGGTCCATGGCCTGTGCACCTGAGGACATCCTTGATATCACCTTGCATTTCACCCCAACTCATCGCGATAAAATGTTGGAAGAACTGGTTTTCACAGTGGGGGAAATGCAGAAATCTCTGGCAAGTTTGTCTGCTTGAATTAAGGACAATTACAAAGGTATGAATTCTAATGGGAGATCTATGAATAATGATCCAGCTAACCCTTTTGTTAACACTGTTATTCATCACCCAAGAGTGGAAGAAAATAACGTGAATGTGGTCAATAAGGATGTGAAGAAACTGCTTAATATAGCTTTTGACCCCTTTTCTGGTGAAGTGTTTCAAGCAGACAGCAATTCTGTTAGAACTGATGTATCCAATTTATTAGATAGACTGGAAAGGGGGTTGAAGTGTTATCGGGCACTTCATATGGAGAATAAATACTTTGAACACTGCATTCAGGTGGGTGTTGTCCCTAAGGGCTTGTGTTTTTTCAAAATGCCTAATGGTGTAACTACAGACAGCCCGTTTTTTAAGGAACTCACCAGCTTTTTCAATAATGCTGGTAAAGAGTTCCTTAAATTATTAATTAAGAATAACACTTCCATTCTTAACGAATTAAAGGGTAGCCTAATTGATATGGATAACACTATCAACTGTTTAATAACTGTACTGAGTTAAAATCTGAATACCATCAAACTATGGACAGTGTGGAAAAATATGAGAAAATGACTATATTGCGAAAAACTAAGAAGATGGCTAGGGACATAGCAGTGTAAGGAGCTGGTACTGCTTATAATGACTTTTTTTCACACGTTTCTAGACCTGGGAGAGACCTTAAAAATGATTTTAAGGTCGTTCCTAACAATAGCATTAAGATCAACAGTGCAGGCACTCACAAAGAGACTACTGATGGTGTCAAGAACATTATGACCGCCTTAAATCCTTTGCAGACATCAGAAAAAAGTAACAGCCAGAATTTGGTGAGAAGGAAGGTTAACAGCGTGCCAACAGATTCCATTTCAAATGAGAATGGTTTGCAGTCATCGATGAGTTTTCCTACCATGGAGGATTGCTGGTAGTACCAATACAAATAACACCAACAAACCTTTTTTACAGGGAGGTTTCACCTGTTCAGGGAACAAGAATTGCAGCAGGAGCAATGGTTACCAAATCGGAGCAGGTTTCACAAATAGTTTATTCCTGCTCCCTGTAAGTTCTAATATTTCAGTCTTCAATCTTTCTAGTTTTCAATTAACTAATGAACATGAGAAGCTTTTAAAACTAGGGCAGAATTTTCAGCCTAGTAGGAGGGCCAACATCACAAAATCTTTAATTGAGTTACAATTAAATCCACGAAAGTTGAATCTGAAATATATTTTATGTGATGTGAGTCGCAACAACATTTTGTCCAAACCTTCGACTTTTAATCCTAGTTTGGTGCATACTGTAAAAGTCTTCGAAACATTTTGTGAAAAGGACATTAGGAATCATTTAACTGATAAAAATAGGAATGTTTTCTATAACTTAAATGTTAATGAAAGTAAAGCTTTGTATGAATAAAAATAGGAATGTTTTCTATAACTTAAACATTAATGAACCAATAAACTTAATAACAAAGAAAGCACCCTAGACTGGATTCTCACTAATAGTCACCAAAAAACTTATAAAACAGGTACCCTCCCTGAAGATATAAGTGACCACACACTCACCTATTTAATCAGATATAAGACTGAAACTCCAAACTCAACCATTTATAGGACAGTAAGGGTTAACAAAAACTTTAACCCTGACAGCTTCCAAACAGAACTTAATGCCTGTGACTAGTCACCCCTCAAACACCTCCCATTAGATGATGCAGTCAAATACTTTAATTCAAAATTCTTAGCCATTCTTTTTTTTTTTTTTTTTTTTCAAAACAGGTTTATTGTTTTAACATATAAGAGAAATATCATAACAATTTTATACAAGTAATTAAAAATAGGTATTATTATAATATTCAACAAAACAACTAAAGTATTTACAAAGACATCCACTACAATCAGATCAATTAATTAAACTAAAATACCATGCTATTGAAATTAAATTTTTTTAACAAATTTTGTAAATTATCCCATACAATATAATAAGATGTTTTTCTATTTGTTCTTGTCCTAATTGTGTTTATTTCCATATGGCACACTATATTCATAACATTTTTAAATTCATTGAACGAAGGAGGTGTATCTGAAATCCAATTTCTAGTTATTATTTTCCTAGCCACTGCTAGAATAGACCATAACAAGGGAAGCTTAACCTTTTTAACACTTTGAGGTACAGGTGTGTTGAATAATATAAGAGATTTAGAAATAATGAAATTATCTGTAAAAAGAGCCTGCAAAAATTCATTAATTGACTTCCAGTATTATTTCAATTTTATACATTCATAAAACATATGAGCCCAGTCAGCATTCATTTCTACATTACATCTCTTACATAAATTATCTTTATTATTTATTTTATTCATCATCAAAGGTGTATAAAAAGATCTATGTAAAAATTTCCATGTATAAAGTCTCCAGACAATGGAAGACATAGTTCTATAAGCAGATTCCAATATATATTGTTTATCTTGTTGATTTGGTGGGTCCCCATTAATAGAAGTGAAATAATTCCAGTATGAATCTACACTGTAAAAAGTTTCTTGTCTGATAATTTTATGTATGTATGAAAGTTTACCTTTATCAGAAACTTTATGTTGTAAATTTAATATCAAGTAATCAATCAGTGTTGGAATGGATTCTTTAACTGTTATAGACATTAGATCTATTTTATTAATGAGATGTTGTCTAAAGGTCTGAACCTCTAACCAGCAAGTTTCTCTTAGATCAAATTCTTGTTTTAAGAAATCTAGATTTTTAACTTTATTATCAGATATCAACTGATACCAGTACTTTAGATCATTATCTATAGCTAAATGAGTTCCTTCAGAAGTAGATGACAAAAGCATACCCTGAGTATACATTATAGGAATACAATAAAATTCCATTCCCTATACTTAGGGTGCATGAATATAAAGTTACGATAACTAATAATAATATTTAATGGGTAACAAACCATATGTTTAGGTGTAATAGGTGAAGTACAAAATTCCTTTAGTAACCATAACATGGAGTTATTTACAATCATATTTTTATGTGTTAAGGAGATTTTCATGAAGTGCATACTAATTAGCTCCCAATAATCTTTCCATTTTATGACATATGACTGATCTATTAATAAAGTAATAACTTTTACAATAGAAGAGATAGTATATAAATTAAAGTCTGGAAAAGAAATACCCCCTTGAGACCAGCTATTAGTATGTTTCTTTAATGCAATCCTAGGTCTATTAGGTGCCCATAGGAAATTTAACATTATTGTA